>NW_024427743.1:0-55000 GCF_017562075.2 Anopheles merus | reverse complement strand
CGCGTTCATGGATGTCCATGTTGGTACAAGTTGCCGGTCAGGATAGCCGTGCACCAAAATTGTGTACCGATCAGGGAAAGTACACTACGTACGCGTTCATGGATGTCCATGTTGGTACAAGTTGCCGGTCAGGATAGCCGTGCACCAAAATTGTGTACCGATCAGGGAAAGTACAACACGGAGGGCGCAGCCCGAGCGTACGCGTTCATGGATGTCCATGTTGGTACAAGTTGCCGGTCAGGATAGCCGTGCACCAAAATTGTGTACCGATCAGGGAAAGTACAACACGGAGGGCGCAGCCCGAGCGTACGCGTTCATGGATGTCCATGTTGGTACAAGTTGCCGGTCAGGATAGCCGTGCACCAAAATTGTGTACCGATCAGGGAAAGTACACTACGTTCCTATGACTTGGGTGAAAAGTGTTGATAAAGTGCCGGATAGGATAGACGGTGGCTTATCGTACACATCACAAACAAAAACCCCTTAGTGAGCAGTAGCAAGTGTCGATGGAACAAAGCGAAGGCAATACAAACTGATCAAGTACAATAAAGAACGCTACGTACTAGGACTTCTGTCCAAGAATGGTGTCCGCGACGGGAGGGCAATGGTCGAGCAAGCAGGTTTCCCTAGTAAACCTTGTATGGTAAACATACCCAAGCGTGTCCGTATGCACGCAACGATAGTCACGAACGGGCACATACCTAGGGAAAGTACTCTACGTACTAGGACTTCTGTCCAAGAATGGTGTCCGCGACGGTCGGGGAAGCAGGTTGCTTATCATGGCAAACAAGTTAAATAGCTACCTTAAGAGAACGAAAGTTACTGTGGATGGAACAAAACGTGTGCCTAGAATTCCTTCCTGGTTTCCCTAGTAAACCTTGTATGGTAAACATACCCAAGCGTGTCCGTATGCACGCAACGATAGTCACGAACGGGCACATACCTAGGGAAAGTACTCTACGTACTAGGACTTCTGTCCAAGAATGGTGTCCGCGACGGGAGGGCAATGGTCGAGCAAGCAGGTTTCCCTAGTAAACCTTGTATGGTAAACATACCCAAGCGTGTCCGTATGCACGCAACGATAGTCACGAACGGGCACATACCTAGGGAAAGTACTCTACGTACTAGGACTTCTGTCCAAGAATGGTGTCCGCGACGGGAGGGCAATGGTCGAGCAAGCAGGTTTCCCTAGTAAACCTTGTATGGTAAACATACCCAAGCGTGTCCGTATGCACGCAACGATAGTCACGAACGGGCACATACCTAGGGAAAGTACTCTACGTACTAGGACTTCTGTCCAAGAATGGTGTCCGCGACGGGAGGGCAATGGTCGAGCAAGCAGGTTTCCCTAGTAAACCTTGTATGGTAAACATACCCAAGCGTGTCCGTATGCACGCAACGATAGTCACGAACGGGCACATACCTAGGGAAAGTACTCTACGTACTAGGACTTCTGTCCAAGAATGGTGTCCGCGACGGGAGGGCAATGGTCGAGCAAGCAGGTTTCCCTAGTAAACCTTGTATGGTAAACATACCCAAGCGTGTCCGTATGCACGCAACGATAGTCACGAACGGGCACATACCTAGGGAAAGTACTCTACGTACTAGGACTTCTGTCCAAGAATGGTGTCCGCGACGGGAGGGCAATGGTCGAGCAAGCAGGTTTCCCTAGTAAACCTTGTATGGTAAACATACCCAAGCGTGTCCGTATGCACGCAACGATAGTCACGAACGGGCACATACCTAGGGAAAGTACTCTACGTACTAGGACTTCTGTCCAAGAATGGTGTCCGCGACGGGAGGGCAATGGTCGAGCAAGCAGGTTTCCCTAGTAAACCTTGTATGGTAAACATACCCAAGCGTGTCCGTATGCACGCAACGATAGTCACGAACGGGCACATACCTAGGGAAAGTACTCTACGTACTAGGACTTCTGTCCAAGAATGGTGTCCGCGACGGGAGGGCAATGGTCGAGCAAGCAGGTTTCCCTAGTAAACCTTGTATGGTAAACATACCCAAGCGTGTCCGTATGCACGCAACGATAGTCACGAACGGGCACATACCTAGGGAAAGTACTCTACGTACTAGGACTTCTGTCCAAGAATGGTGTCCGCGACGGTCGGGGAAGCAGGTTACTTATCATGGCAAACAAGTTAAATAGCTACCTTAAGAGAACGAAAGTTACTGTGGATGGAACAAAACGTGTGCCTAGAATTCCTTCCTGGTTTCCCTAGTAAACCTTGTATGGTAAACATACCCAAGCGTGTCCGTATGCACGCAACGATAGTCACGAACGGGCACATACCTAGGGAAAGTACTCTACGTACTAGGACTTCTGTCCAAGAATGGTGTCCGCGACGGGAGGGCAATGGTCGAGCAAGCAGGTTTCCCTAGTAAACCTTGTATGGTAAACATACCCAAGCGTGTCCGTATGCACGCAACGATAGTCACGAACGGGCACATACCTAGGGAAAGTACTCTACGTACTAGGACTTCTGTCCAAGAATGGTGTCCGCGACGGGAGGGCAATGGTCGAGCAAGCAGGTTTCCCTAGTAAACCTTGTATGGTAAACATACCCAAGCGTGTCCGTATGCACGCAACGATAGTCACGAACGGGCACATACCTAGGGAAAGTACTCTACGTACTAGGACTTCTGTCCAAGAATGGTGTCCGCGACGGGAGGGCAATGGTCGAGCAAGCAGGTTTCCCTAGTAAACCTTGTATGGTAAACATACCCAAGCGTGTCCGTATGCACGCAACGATAGTCACGAACGGGCACATACCTAGGGAAAGTACTCTACGTACTAGGACTTCTGTCCAAGAATGGTGTCCGCGACGGGAGGGCAATGGTCGAGCAAGCAGGTTTCCCTAGTAAACCTTGTATGGTAAACATACCCAAGCGTGTCCGTATGCACGCAACGATAGTCACGAACGGGCACATACCTAGGGAAAGTACTCTACGTACTAGGACTTCTGTCCAAGAATGGTGTCCGCGACGGTCGGGGAAGCAGGTTGCTTATCATGGCAAACAAGTTAAATAGCTACCTTAAGAGAACGAAAGTTACTGTGGATGGAACAAAACGTGTGCCTAGAATTCCTTCCTGGTTTCCCTAGTAAACCTTGTATGGTAAACATACCCAAGCGTGTCCGTATGCACGCAACGATAGTCACGAACGGGCACATACCTAGGGAAAGTACTCTACGTACTAGGACTTCTGTCCAAGAATGGTGTCCGCGACGGGAGGGCAATGGTCGAGCAAGCAGGTTTCCCTAGTAAACCTTGTATGGTAAACATACCCAAGCGTGTCCGTATGCACGCAACGATAGTCACGAACGGGCACATACCTAGGGAAAGTACTCTACGTACTAGGACTTCTGTCCAAGAATGGTGTCCGCGACGGGAGGGCAATGGTCGAGCAAGCAGGTTTCCCTAGTAAACCTTGTATGGTAAACATACCCAAGCGTGTCCGTATGCACGCAACGATAGTCACGAACGGGCACATACCTAGGGAAAGTACTCTACGTACTAGGACTTCTGTCCAAGAATGGTGTCCGCGACGGGAGGGCAATGGTCGAGCAAGCAGGTTTCCCTAGTAAACCTTGTATGGTAAACATACCCAAGCGTGTCCGTATGCACGCAACGATAGTCACGAACGGGCACATACCTAGGGAAAGTACTCTACGTACTAGGACTTCTGTCCAAGAATGGTGTCCGCGACGGGAGGGCAATGGTCGAGCAAGCAGGTTTCCCTAGTAAACCTTGTATGGTAAACATACCCAAGCGTGTCCGTATGCACGCAACGATAGTCACGAACGGGCACATACCTAGGGAAAGTACTCTACGTACTAGGACTTCTGTCCAAGAATGGTGTCCGCGACGGGAGGGCAATGGTCGAGCAAGCAGGTTTCCCTAGTAAACCTTGTATGGTAAACATACCCAAGCGTGTCCGTATGCACGCAACGATAGTCACGAACGGGCACATACCTAGGGAAAGTACTCTACGTACTAGGACTTCTGTCCAAGAATGGTGTCCGCGACGGTCGGGGAAGCAGGTTGCTTATCATGGCAAACAAGTTAAATAGCTACCTTAAGAGAACGAAAGTTACTGTGGATGGAACAAAACGTGTGCCTAGAATTCCTTCCTGGTTTCCCTAGTAAACCTTGTATGGTAAACATACCCAAGCGTGTCCGTATGCACGCAACGATAGTCACGAACGGGCACATACCTAGGGAAAGTACTCTACGTACTAGGACTTCTGTCCAAGAATGGTGTCCGCGACGGGAGGGCAATGGTCGAGCAAGCAGGTTTCCCTAGTAAACCTTGTATGGTAAACATACCCAAGCGTGTCCGTATGCACGCAACGATAGTCACGAACGGGCACATACCTAGGGAAAGTACTCTACGTACTAGGACTTCTGTCCAAGAATGGTGTCCGCGACGGGAGGGCAATGGTCGAGCAAGCAGGTTTCCCTAGTAAACCTTGTATGGTAAACATACCCAAGCGTGTCCGTATGCACGCAACGATAGTCACGAACGGGCACATACCTAGGGAAAGTACTCTACGTACTAGGACTTCTGTCCAAGAATGGTGTCCGCGACGGGAGGGCAATGGTCGAGCAAGCAGGTTTCCCTAGTAAACCTTGTATGGTAAACATACCCAAGCGTGTCCGTATGCACGCAACGATAGTCACGAACGGGCACATACCTAGGGAAAGTACTCTACGTACTAGGACTTCTGTCCAAGAATGGTGTCCGCGACGGGAGGGCAATGGTCGAGCAAGCAGGTTTCCCTAGTAAACCTTGTATGGTAAACATACCCAAGCGTGTCCGTATGCACGCAACGATAGTCACGAACGGGCACATACCTAGGGAAAGTACTCTACGTACTAGGACTTCTGTCCAAGAATGGTGTCCGCGACGGTCGGGGAAGCAGGTTGCTTATCATGGCAAACAAGTTAAATAGCTACCTTAAGAGAACGAAAGTTACTGTGGATGGAACAAAACGTGTGCCTAGAATTCCTTCCTGGTTTCCCTAGTAACCTTGTATGGTAAACATACCCAAGCGTGTCCGTATGCACGCAACGATAGTCACGAACGGGCACATACCTAGGGAAAGTACTCTACGTACTAGGACTTCTGTCCAAGAATGGTGTCCGCGACGGGAGGGCAATGGTCGAGCAAGCAGGTTTCCCTAGTAAACCTTGTATGGTAAACATACCCAAGCGTGTCCGTATGCACGCAACGATAGTCACGAACGGGCACATACCTAGGGAAAGTACTCTACGTACTAGGACTTCTGTCCAAGAATGGTGTCCGCGACGGGAGGGCAATGGTCGAGCAAGCAGGTTTCCCTAGTAAACCTTGTATGGTAAACATACCCAAGCGTGTCCGTATGCACGCAACGATAGTCACGAACGGGCACATACCTAGGGAAAGTACTCTACGTACTAGGACTTCTGTCCAAGAATGGTGTCCGCGACGGGAGGGCAATGGTCGAGCAAGCAGGTTTCCCTAGTAAACCTTGTATGGTAAACATACCCAAGCGTGTCCGTATGCACGCAACGATAGTCACGAACGGGCACATACCTAGGGAAAGTACTCTACGTACTAGGACTTCTGTCCAAGAATGGTGTCCGCGACGGTCGGGGAAGCAGGTTGCTTATCATGGCAAACAAGTTAAATAGCTACCTTAAGAGAACGAAAGTTACTGTGGATGGAACAAAACGTGTGCCTAGAATTCCTTCCTGGTTTCCCTAGTAAACTTGTATGGTAAACATACCCAAGCGTGTCCGTATGCACGCAACGATAGTCACGAACGGGCACATACCTAGGGAAAGTACTCTACGTACTAGGACTTCTGTCCAAGAATGGTGTCCGCGACGGGAGGGCAATGGTCGAGCAAGCAGGTTTCCCTAGTAAACCTTGTATGGTAAACATACCCAAGCGTGTCCGTATGCACGCAACGATAGTCACGAACGGGCACATACCTAGGGAAAGTACTCTACGTACTAGGACTTCTGTCCAAGAATGGTGTCCGCGACGGGAGGGCAATGGTCGAGCAAGCAGGTTTCCCTAGTAAACCTTGTATGGTAAACATACCCAAGCGTGTCCGTATGCACGCAACGATAGTCACGAACGGGCACATACCTAGGGAAAGTACTCTACGTACTAGGACTTCTGTCCAAGAATGGTGTCCGCGACGGGAGGGCAATGGTCGAGCAAGCAGGTTTCCCTAGTAAACCTTGTATGGTAAACATACCCAAGCGTGTCCGTATGCACGCAACGATAGTCACGAACGGGCACATACCTAGGGAAAGTACTCTACGTACTAGGACTTCTGTCCAAGAATGGTGTCCGCGACGGGAGGGCAATGGTCGAGCAAGCAGGTTTCCCTAGTAAACCTTGTATGGTAAACATACCCAAGCGTGTCCGTATGCACGCAACGATAGTCACGAACGGGCACATACCTAGGGAAAGTACTCTACGTACTAGGACTTCTGTCCAAGAATGGTGTCCGCGACGGGAGGGCAATGGTCGAGCAAGCAGGTTTCCCTAGTAAACCTTGTATGGTAAACATACCCAAGCGTGTCCGTATGCACGCAACGATAGTCACGAACGGGCACATACCTAGGGAAAGTACTCTACGTACTAGGACTTCTGTCCAAGAATGGTGTCCGCGACGGGAGGGCAATGGTCGAGCAAGCAGGTTTCCCTAGTAAACCTTGTATGGTAAACATACCCAAGCGTGTCCGTATGCACGCAACGATAGTCACGAACGGGCACATACCTAGGGAAGTACTCTACGTACTAGGACTTCTGTCCAAGAATGGTGTCCGCGACGGGAGGGCAATGGTCGAGCAAGCAGGTTTCCTAGTAAACCTTGTATGGTAAACATACCCAAGCGTGTCCGTATGCACGCAACGATAGTCACGAACGGGCACATACCTAGGGAAAGTACTCTACGTACTAGGACTTCTGTCCAAGAATGGTGTCCGCGACGGGAGGGCAATGGTCGAGCAAGCAGGTTTCCCTAGTAAACCTTGTATGGTAAACATACCCAAGCGTGTCCGTATGCACGCAACGATAGTCACGAACGGGCACATACCTAGGGAAAGTACTCTACGTACTAGGACTTCTGTCCAAGAATGGTGTCCGCGACGGTCGGGGAAGCAGGTTACTTATCATGGCAAACAAGTTAAATAGCTACCTAAGAGAACGAAAGTTACTGTGGATGGAACAAAACGTGTGCCTAGAATTCCTTCCTGGTTTCCCTAGTAAACCTTGTATGGTAAACATACCCAAGCGTGTCCGTATGCACGCAACGATAGTCACGAACGGGCACATACCTAGGGAAAGTACTCTACGTACTAGGACTTCTGTCCAAGAATGGTGTCCGCGACGGGAGGGCAATGGTCGAGCAAGCAGGTTTCCCTAGTAAACCTTGTATGGTAAACATACCCAAGCGTGTCCGTATGCACGCAACGATAGTCACGAACGGGCACATACCTAGGGAAAGTACTCTACGTACTAGGACTTCTGTCCAAGAATGGTGTCCGCGACGGGAGGGCAATGGTCGAGCAAGCAGGTTTCCCTAGTAAACCTTGTATGGTAAACATACCCAAGCGTGTCCGTATGCACGCAACGATAGTCACGAACGGGCACATACCTAGGGAAAGTACTCTACGTACTAGGACTTCTGTCCAAGAATGGTGTCCGCGACGGGAGGGCAATGGTCGAGCAAGCAGGTTTCCCTAGTAAACCTTGTATGGTAAACATACCCAAGCGTGTCCGTATGCACGCAACGATAGTCACGAACGGGCACATACCTAGGGAAAGTACTCTACGTACTAGGACTTCTGTCCAAGAATGGTGTCCGCGACGGGAGGGCAATGGTCGAGCAAGCAGGTTTCCCTAGTAAACCTTGTATGGTAAACATACCCAAGCGTGTCCGTATGCACGCAACGATAGTCACGAACGGGCACATACCTAGGGAAAGTACTCTACGTACTAGGACTTCTGT
This sequence comes from Anopheles merus, assembly GCF_017562075.2. Classification (NCBI taxonomy): domain Eukaryota; kingdom Metazoa; phylum Arthropoda; class Insecta; order Diptera; family Culicidae; genus Anopheles; species Anopheles merus. The sequence goes on along the minus strand of NW_024427743.1, from coordinate 46,976 downwards.
CCAAGAATGGTGTCCGCGACGGGAGGGCAATGGTCGAGCAAGCAGGTTTCCCTAGTAAACCTTGTATGGTAAACATACCCAAGCGTGTCCGTATGCACGCAACGATAGTCACGAACGGGCACATACCTAGGGAAAGTACTCTACGTACTAGGACTTCTGTCCAAGAATGGTGTCCGCGACGGTCGGGGAAGCAGGTTACTTATCATGGCAAACAAGTTAAATAGCTACCTTAAGAGAACGAAAGTTACTGTGGATGGAACAAAACGTGGCCTAGAATTCCTTTGGTTTCCCTAGTAAACCTTGTATGGTAAACATACCCAAGCGTGTCCGTATGCACGCAACGATAGTCACGAACGGGCACATACCTAGGGAAAGTACTCTACGTACTAGGACTTCTGTCCAAGAATGGTGTCCGCGACGGGAGGGCAATGGTCGAGCAAGCAGGTTTCCCTAGTAAACCTTGTATGGTAAACATACCCAAGCGTGTCCGTATGCACGCAACGATAGTCACGAACGGGCACATACCTAGGGAAAGTACTCTACGTACTAGGACTTCTGTCCAAGAATGGTGTCCGCGACGGGAGGGCAATGGTCGAGCAAGCAGGTTTCCCTAGTAAACCTTGTATGGTAAACATACCCAAGCGTGTCCGTATGCACGCAACGATAGTCACGAACGGGCACATACCTAGGGAAAGTACTCTACGTACTAGGACTTCTGTCCAAGAATGGTGTCCGCGACGGGAGGGCAATGGTCGAGCAAGCAGGTTTCCCTAGTAAACTTGTATGGTAAACATACCCAAGCGTGTCCGTATGCACGCAACGATAGTCACGAACGGGCACATACCTAGGGAAAGTACTCTACGTACTAGGACTTCTGTCCAAGAATGGTGTCCGCGACGGGAGGGCAATGGTCGAGCAAGCAGGTTTCCCTAGTAAACCTTGTATGGTAAACATACCCAAGCGTGTCCGTATGCACGCAACGATAGTCACGAACGGGCACATACCTAGGGAAAGTACTCTACGTACTAGGACTTCTGTCCAAGAATGGTGTCCGCGACGGGAGGGCAATGGTCGAGCAAGCAGGTTTCCCTAGTAAACCTTGTATGGTAAACATACCCAAGCGTGTCCGTATGCACGCAACGATAGTCACGAACGGGCACATACCTAGGGAAAGTACTCTACGTACTAGGACTTCTGTCCAAGAATGGTGTCCGCGACGGGAGGGCAATGGTCGAGCAAGCAGGTTTCCCTAGTAAACCTTGTATGGTAAACATACCCAAGCGTGTCCGTATGCACGCAACGATAGTCACGAACGGGCACATACCTAGGGAAAGTACTCTACGTACTAGGACTTCTGTCCAAGAATGGTGTCCGCGACGGGAGGGCAATGGTCGAGCAAGCAGGTTTCCCTAGTAAACCTTGTATGGTAAACATACCCAAGCGTGTCCGTATGCACGCAACGATAGTCACGAACGGGCACATACCTAGGGAAAGTACTCTACGTACTAGGACTTCTGTCCAAGAATGGTGTCCGCGACGGGAGGGCAATGGTCGAGCAAGCAGGTTTCCCTAGTAAACCTTGTATGGTAAACATACCCAAGCGTGTCCGTATGCACGCAACGATAGTCACGAACGGGCACATACCTAGGGAAAGTACTCTACGTACTAGGACTTCTGTCCAAGAATGGTGTCCGCGACGGGAGGGCAATGGTCGAGCAAGCAGGTTTCCCTAGTAAACCTTGTATGGTAAACATACCCAAGCGTGTCCGTATGCACGCAACGATAGTCACGAACGGGCACATACCTAGGGAAAGTACTCTACGTACTAGGACTTCTGTCCAAGAATGGTGTCCGCGACGGGAGGGCAATGGTCGAGCAAGCAGGTTTCCCTAGTAAACCTTGTATGGTAAACATACCCAAGCGTGTCCGTATGCACGCAACGATAGTCACGAACGGGCACATACCTAGGGAAAGTACTCTACGTACTAGGACTTCTGTCCAAGAATGGTGTCCGCGACGGGAGGGCAATGGTCGAGCAAGCAGGTTTCCCTAGTAAACCTTGTATGGTAAACATACCCAAGCGGTGTCCGTATGCACGCAACGATAGTCACGAACGGGCACATACCTAGGGAAAGTACTCTACGTACTAGGACTTCTGTCCAAGAATGGTGTCCGCGACGGGAGGGCAATGGTCGAGCAAGCAGGTTTCCCTAGTAAACCTGTATGGTAAACATACCCAAGCGTGTCCGTATGCACGCAACGATAGTCACGAACGGGCACATACCTAGGGAAAGTACTCTACGTACTAGGACTTCTGTCCAAGAATGGTGTCCGCGACGGGAGGGCAATGGTCGAGCAAGCAGGTTTCCCTAGTAAACCTTGTATGGTAAACATACCCAAGCGTGTCCGTATGCACGCAACGATAGTCACGAACGGGCACATACCTAGGGAAAGTACTCTACGTACTAGACTTCTGTCCAAGAATGGTGTCCGCGACGGGAGGGCAATGGTCGAGCAAGCAGGTTTCCCTAGTAAACCTTGTATGGTAACATACCCAAGCGTGTCCGTATGCACGCAACGATAGTCACGAACGGGCACATACCTAGGGAAAGTACTCTACGTACTAGGACTTCTGTCCAAGAATGGTGTCCGCGACGGGAGGGCAATGGTCGAGCAAGCAGGTTCCCTAGTAAACCTTGTATGGTAAACATACCCAAGCGTGTCCGTATGCACGCAACGATAGTCACGAACGGGCACATACCTAGGGAAAGTACTCTACGTACTAGGACTTCTGTCCAGAATGGTGTCCGCGACGGTCGGGGGAAGCAGGTTTTGCTTGTCATGTCAAACAAGTTAAATTGCTACGATTAAGCACATACCGAAAGTCTACTGTACAGGAGCAAAAATGGTGTGCGACGGAGAATTCACAAGCAAGGGTTTCCCTAGTAAACTTGTATGGTAAACATACCCAAGCGTGTCCGTATGCACGCAACGATAGTCACGAACGGGCACATACCTAGGGAAAGTACTCTACGTACTAGGACTTCTGTCCAAGAATGGTGTCCGCGACGGGAGGGCAATGGTCGAGCAAGCAGGTTTCCCTAGTAAACCTTGTATGGTAAACATACCCAAGCGTGTCCGTATGCACGCAACGATAGTCACGAACGGGCACATACCTAGGGAAAGTACTCTACGTACTAGGACTTCTGTCCAAGAATGGTGTCCGCGACGGGAGGGCAATGGTCGAGCAAGCAGGTTTCCCTAGTAAACCTTGTATGGTAAACATACCCAAGCGTGTCCGTATGCACGCAACGATAGTCACGAACGGGCACATACCTAGGGAAAGTACTCTACGTACTAGGACTTCTGTCCAAGAATGGTGTCCGCGACGGGAGGGCAATGGTCGAGCAAGCAGGTTTCCCTAGTAAACCTTGTATGGTAAACATACCCAAGCGTGTCCGTATGCACGCAACGATAGTCACGAACGGGCACATACCTAGGGAAAGTACTCTACGTACTAGGACTTCTGTCCAAGAATGGTGTCCGCGACGGGAGGGCAATGGTCGAGCAAGCAGGTTTCCCTAGTAAACCTTGTATGGTAAACATACCCAAGCGTGTCCGTATGCACGCAACGATAGTCACGAACGGGCACATACCTAGGGAAAGTACTCTACGTACTAGGACTTCTGTCCAAGAATGGTGTCCGCGACGGGAGGGCAATGGTCGAGCAAGCAGGTTTCCCTAGTAAACCTTGTATGGTAAACATACCCAAGCGTGTCCGTATGCACGCAACGATAGTCACGAACGGGCACATACCTAGGGAAAGTACTCTACGTACTAGGACTTCTGTCCAAGAATGGGTGTCCGCGACGGGGGGCAATGGTCGAGCAAGCAGGTTTCCCTAGTAAACCTTGTATGGTAAACATACCCCAAGCGTGTCCGTATGCACGCAACGATAGTCACGAACGGGCACATACCTAGGGAAGTACTCTACGTACTAGGACTTCTGTCCAAGAATGTGTCCGCGACGGGAGGGCAATGGTCGAGCAAGCAGGTTTCCCTAGTAAACCTTGTATGGTAAACATACCCAAGCGTGTCCGTATGCACGCAACGATAGTCACGAACGGGCACATACCTAGGGAAAGTACTCTACGTACTAGGACTTCTGTCCAAGAATGGTGTCCGCGACGGGAGGGCAATGGTCGAGCAAGCAGGTTTCCCTAGTAAAACTTGTATGGTAAACATACCCAAGCGTGTCCGTATGCACGCAACGATAGTCACGAACGGGCACATACCTAGGGAAAGTACTCTACGTACTAGGACTTCTGTCCAAGAATGGTGTCCGCGACGGTCGGGAAGCAGGTTACTTATCATGCAAACAAGTTAATAGCTACCTAGAGAACGAAAGTTTACTGTGCAGGACAAAACGTGTGCCTAGAATTCCTTCCTGGTTTCCCTAGTAACCTTGTATGGTAAACATACCCAAGCGTGTCCGTATGCACGCAACGATAGTCACGAACGGGCACATACCTAGGGAAAGTACTCTACGTACTAGGACTTCTGTCCAAGAATGGTGTCCGCGACGGGAGGGCAATGGTCGAGCAAGCAGGTTTCCCTAGTAAACCTTGTATGGTAAACATACCCAAGCGTGTCCGTATGCACGCAACGATAGTCACGAACGGGCACATACCTAGGGAAGTACTCTACGTACTAGGACTTCTGTCCAAGAATGGTGTCCGCGACGGGAGGGCAATGGTCGAGCAAGCAGGTTTCCCTAGTAAACCTTGTATGGTAAACATACCCAAGCGTGTCCGTATGCACGCAACGATAGTCACGAACGGGCACATACCTAGGGAAAGTACTCTACGTACTAGGACTTCTGTCCAAGAATGGTGTCCGCGACGGGGGGCAATGGTCGAGCAAGCAGGTTTCCCTAGTAAACCTTGTATGGTAAACATACCCAAGCGTGTCCGTATGCACGCAACGATAGTCACGAACGGGCACATACCTAGGGAAAGTACTCTACGTACTAGGACTTCTGTCCAAGAATGGTGTCCGCGACGGGAGGGCAATGGTCGAGCAAGCAGGTTTCCCTAGTAAACCTTGTATGGTAAACATACCCAAGCGTGTCCGTATGCACGCAACGATAGTCACGAACGGGCACATACCTAGGGAAAGTACTCTACGTACTAGGACTTCTGTCCAAGAATGGTGTCCGCGACGGGAGGGCAATGGTCGAGCAAGCAGGTTTCCCTAGTAAACCTTGTATGGTAAACATACCCAAGCGTGTCCGTATGCACGCAACGATAGTCACGAACGGGCACATACCTAGGGAAAGTACTCTACGTACTAGGACTTCTGTCCAAGAATGGTGTCCGCGACGGGAGGGCAATGGTCGAGCAAGCAGGTTTCCCTAGTAAACCTTGTATGGTAAAACATACCCAAGCGTGTCCGTATGCACGCAACGATAGTCACGAACGGGCACATACCTAGGGAAAGTACTCTACGTACTAGGACTTCTGTCCAAGAATGGTGTCCGCGACGGTCGGGGAAGCAGGTTGCTTATCATGGCAAACAAGTTAAATAGCTACTTAAGAGAACGAAAGTTACTGGGTGGAGGGAACAAAACGTGTGCCTAGAATCCTTCCTGGTTTCCCTAGTAAACCTTGTATGGTAAACATACCCAAGCGTGTCCGTATGCACGCAACGATAGTCACGAACGGGCACATACCTAGGGAAAGTACTCTACGTACTAGGACTTCTGTCCAAGAATGGTGTCCGCGACGGGAGGGCAATGGTCGAGCAAGCAGGTTTCCCTAGTAAACCTTGTATGGTAAACATACCAAGCGTGTCCGTATGCACGCAACGATAGTCACGAACGGGCACATACCTAGGGAAAGTACTCTACGTACTAGGACTTCTGTCCAAGAATGGTGTCCGCGACGGGAGGGCAATGGTCGAGCAAGCAGGTTTCCCTAGTAAACCTTGTATGGTAACATACCCAAGCGTGTCCGTATGCACGCAACGATAGTCACGAACGGGCACATACCTAGGGAAAGTACTCTACGTACTAGGACTTCTGTCCAAGAATGGTGTCCGCGACGGGAGGGCAATGGTCGAGCAAGCAGGTTTCCCTAGTAAACCTTGTATGGTAAACATACCAAGCGTGTCCGTATGCACGCAACGATAGTCACGAACGGGCACATACCTAGGGAAAGTACTCTACGTACTAGGACTTCTGTCCAAGAATGGTGTCCGCGACGGGAGGGCAATGGTCGAGCAAGCAGGTTTCCCTAGTAACCTTGTGTATGGTAAACATACCCAAGCGTGTCCGTATGCACGCAACGATAGTCACGAACGGGCACATACCTAGGGAAAGTACTCTACGTACTAGGACTTCTGTCCAAGAATGGTGTCCGCGACGGGAGGGCAATGGTCGAGCAAGCAGGTTTCCCTAGTAAACCTTGTATGGTAAACATACCCAAGCGTGTCCGTATGCACGCAACGATAGTCACGAACGGGCACATACCTAGGGAAAGTACTCTACGTACTAGGACTTCTGTCCAAGAATGGTGTCCGCGACGGGAGGGCAATGGTCGAGCAAGCAGGTTTCCCTAGTAAACCTTGTATGGTAAACATACCCAAGCGTGTCCGTATGCACGCAACGATAGTCACGAACGGGCACATACCTAGGGAAAGTACTCTACGTACTAGGACTTCTGTCCAAGAATGGTGTCCGCGACGGGAGGGCAATGGTCGAGCAAGCAGGTTTCCCTAGTAAACCTTGTATGGTAAACATACCCAAGCGTGTCCGTATGCACGCAACGATAGTCACGAACGGGCACATACCTAGGGAAAGTACTCTACGTACTAGGACTTCTGTCCAAGAATGGTGTCCGCGACGGGAGGGCAATGGTCGAGCAAGCAGGTTTCCCTAGTAAACCTTGTATGGTAAACATACCCAAGCGTGTCCGTATGCACGCAACGATAGTCACGAACGGGCACATACCTAGGGAAAGTACTCTACGTACTAGGACTTCTGTCCAAGAATGGTGTCCGCGACGGGAGGGCAATGGTCGAGCAAGCAGGTTTCCCTAGTAAACCTTGTATGGTAAACATACCCAAGCGTGTCCGTATGCACGCAACGATAGTCACGAACGGGCACATACCTAGGGAAAGTACTCTACGTACTAGGACTTCTGTCCAAGAATGGTGTCCGCGACGGGAGGGCAATGGTCGAGCAAGCAGGTTTCCCTAGTAAACCTTGTATGGTAAACATACCCAAGCGTGTCCGTATGCACGCAACGATAGTCACGAACGGGCACATACCTAGGGAAAGTACTCTACGTACTAGGACTTCTGTCCAAGAATGGTGTCCGCGACGGGAGGGCAATGGTCGAGCAAGCAGGTTTCCCTAGTAAACCTTGTATGGTAACATAACACAAAACCCAAGCGTGTCCGTATGCACGCAACGATAGTCACGAACGGGCACATACCTAGGGAAAGTACTCTACGTACTAGGACTTCTGTCCAAGAATGGTGTCCGCGACGGTCGGGGAAGCAGGTTACTCCCTATCATGGCAACCCAAGTTAATAGCTAACTAAGAGAAACGAAAGTTACTGTGGAGGGAACAAAACGTGTGCCTAGAATTCGCGACGGTTCCTAGTAAACCTTGTATGGTAAACATACCCAAGCGTGTCCGTATGCACGCAACGATAGTCACGAACGGGCACATACCTAGGGAAAGTACTCTACGTACTAGGACTTCTGTCCAAGAATGGTGTCCGCGACGGGAGGGCAATGGTCGAGCAAGCAGGTTTCCCTAGTAAACCTTGTATGGTAAACATACCCAAGCGTGTCCGTATGCACCGCAACGATAGTCACGAACGGGCACATACCTAGGGAAAGTACTCTACGTACTAGGACTTCTGTCCAAGAATGGTGTCCGCGACGGGAGGGCAATGGTCGAGCAAGCAGGTTTCCCTAGTAAACCTGTATGGTAAACATACCCAAGCGTGTCCGTATGCACGCAACGATAGTCACGAACGGGCACATACCTAGGGAAAGTACTCTACGTACTAGGACTTCTGTCCAAGAATGGTGTCCGCGACGGGAGGGCAATGGTCGAGCAAGCAGGTTTCCCTAGTAAACCTTGTATGGTAAACATACCCAAGCGTGTCCGTATGCACGCAACGATAGTCACGAACGGGCACATACCTAGGGAAAGTACTCTACGTACTAGGACTTCTGTCCAAGAATGGTGTCCGCGACGGGAGGGCAATGGTCGAGCAAGCAGGTTTCCCTAGTAAACCTTGTATGGTAAACATACCCAAGCGTGTCCGTATGCACGCAACGATAGTCACGAACGGGCACATACCTAGGGAAAGTACTCTACGTACTAGGACTTCTGTCCAAGAATGGTGTCCGCGACGGGCGGGGAAGCAGGTACTTATCTGGTAAACAGTTAAAATAGCACCTTAAGAGCAACGATAGTCGTGTGCAGAACAAAACGTATGCCTAGATTCCTTCATGGTTTCCCTAGTGAACCTTGTGATATGGTAAACATACCCAAGCGTGTCCGTATGCACGCAACGATAGTCACGAACGGGCACATACCTAGGGAAAGTACTCTACGTACTAGGACTTCTGTCCAAGAATGGTGTCCGCGACGGGAGGGCAATGGTCGAGCAAGCAGGTTTCCCTAGTAAACCTTGTGGTAAACATACCCAAGCGTGTCCGTATGCACGCAACGATAGTCACGAACGGGCACATACCTAGGGAAAGTACTCTACGTACTAGGACTTCTGTCCAAGAATGGTGTCCGCGACGGGAGGGCAATGGTCGAGCAAGCAGGTTTCCCTAGTAACCTTGTATGGTAAACATACCCAAGCGTGTCCGTATGCACGCAACGATAGTCACGAACGGGCACATACCTAGGGAAAGTACTCTACGTACTAGGACTTCTGTCCAAGAATGGTGTCCGCGACGGGAGGGCATGGTCGAGCAAGCAGGTTTCCCTAGTAAACCTTGTATGGTAAACATACCCAAGCGTGTCCGTATGCACGCAACGATAGTCACGAACGGGCACATACCTAGGGAAAGTACTCTACGTACTAGGACTTCTGTCCAAGAATGGTGTCCGCGACGGGAGGGCAATGGTCGAGCAAGCAGTTTTCCCCCTAGTAAACCTTGTATGGTAAACATACCCAAGCGTGTCCGTATGCACGCAACGATAGTCCACGAACGGGCACATACCTAGGGAAAGTACTCTACGTACTAGGACTTCTGTCCAAGAATGGTGTCCGCGACGGGAGGGCAATGGTCGAGCAAGCAGGTTTCCCTAGTAACCTTGTATGTAACATACCCAAGCGTGTCCGTATGCACGCAACGATAGTCACGAACGGGCACATACCTAGGGAAAGTACTCTACGTACTAGGACTTCTGTCCAAGAATGGTGTCCGCGACGGGAGGGCAATGGTCGAGCAGCAGGTTTCCCTAGTAAACCTTGTATGGTAAACATACCCAAGCGTGTCCGTATGCACGCAACGATAGTCACGAACGGCACATACCTAGGGAAAGTACTCTACGTACTAGACTTCTGTCCAAGAATGGTGTCCGCGACGGAGGCAATGGTCGAGCAAGCAGGTTTCCCTAGTAACCTTGTATGGTAAACATACCCAAGCGTGTCCGTATGCACGCAACGATAGTCACGAACGGGCACATACCTAGGAAAGTACTCTACGTACTAGGACTTCTGTCCAAGAATGGTGTCCGCGACGGGAGGGCAATGGTCGAGCAAGCAGGTTCCCTAGTAAACCTTGTATGGTAAACATACCCAAGCGTGTCCGTATGCACGCAACGATAGTCACGAACGGCACATACCTAGGGAAAGTACTCTACGTACTAGGACTTCTGTCCAAGAATGGTGTCCGCGACGGGAGGGCAATGGTCGAGCAAGCAGTTTCCCTAGTAAACCTTGTATGGTAACATACCCAAGCGTGTCCGTATGCACGCAACGATAGTCACGAACGGGCACATACCTAGGGAAAGTACTCTACGTACTAGGACTTCTGTCCAAGAATGGTGTCCGCGACGGGAGGGCATGGTCGAGCAAGCAGGTTTCCCTAGTAAACCTTGTATGGTAAACATACCCAAGCGTGTCCGTATGCACGCAACGATAGTCACGAACGGGCACATACCTAGGGAAAGTACTCCTACGTACTACTAGGACTTCTGTCCAAGAATGGTGTCCGCGACGGGAGGGCAATGGTCGAGCAAGCAGGTTTCCCTAGTAAACTTGTATGGTAAACATACCCAAGCGTGTCCGTATGCACGCAACGATAGTCACGAACGGGCACATACCTAGGGAAAGTACTCTACGTACTAGGACTTCTGTCCAAGAATGGTGTCCGCGACGGGAGGGCAATGGTCGAGCAAGCAGGTTTCCCTAGTAAACCTTGTATGGTAAACATACCCAAGCGTGTCCGTATGCACGCAACGATAGTCAAAACGGGCACATACCTAGGGAAAGTACTCTACGTACTAGGACTTCTGTCCAAGAATGGTGTCCGCGACGGTCGGGGCAAGCAGGTTTCTTATAAGGGCAACAGTTAAATATAGCTACCTTAAGCGAACGAAAAGTTACTGTGGATGAAAAACGTGTGCCTAGAATTCCTTCCTGGTTTCCCTAGTAACCTTGTATGGTAAACATACCCAAGCGTGTCCGTATGCACGCAACGATAGTCACGAACGGGCACATACCTAGGGAAAGTACTCTACGTACTAGGACTTCTGTCCAAGAATGGTGTCCGCGACGGGAGGGCAATGGTCGAGCAAGCAGGTTTCCCTAGTAAACCTTGTATGGTAAACATACCCAAGCGTGTCCGTATGCACGCAACGATAGTCACGAACGGGCACATACCTAGGGAAAGTACTCTACGTACTAGGACTTCTGTCCAAGAATGGTGTCCGCGACGGGAGGGCAATGGTCGAGCAAGCAGGTTTCCCTAGTAAACCTTGTATGGTAAACATACCCAAGCGTGTCCGTATGCACGCAACGATAGTCACGAACGGGCACATACCTAGGGAAAGTACTCTACGTACTAGGACTTCTGTCCAAGAATGGTGTCCGCGACGGGAGGGCAATGGTCGAGCAAGCAGGTTTCCCTAGTAAACCTTGTATGGTAAACATACCCAAGCGTGTCCGTATGCACGCAACGATAGTCACGAACGGGCACATACCTAGGGAAAGTACTCTACGTACTAGGACTTCTGTCCAAGAATGGTGTCCGCGACGGGAGGGCAATGGTCGAGCAAGCAGGTTTCCCTAGTAAACCTTGTATGGTAAACATACCCAAGCGTGTCCGTATGCACGCAACGATAGTCACGAACGGGCACATACCTAGGGAAAGTACTCTACGTACTAGGACTTCTGTCCAAGAATGGTGTCCGCGACGGGAGGGCAATGGTCGAGCAAGCAGGTTTCCCTAGTAAACCTTGTATGGTAAACATACCCAAGCGTGTCCGTATGCACGCAACGATAGTCACGAACGGGCACATACCTAGGGAAAGTACTCTACGTACTAGGACTTCTGTCCAAGAATGGTGTCCGCGACGGTCGGGGAAGCAGGTTGCTTATCATGGCAAACAAGTTAAATAGCTACCTTAAGAGAACGAAAGTTACTGTGGATGAACAAAACGTGTGCCTAGAATTCCTTCCTGGTTTCCCTAGTAAACCTTGTATGGTAAACATACCCAAGCGTGTCCGTATGCACGCAACGATAGTCACGAACGGGCACATACCTAGGGAAAGTACTCTACGTACTAGGACTTCTGTCCAAGAATGGTGTCCGCGACGGGAGGGCAATGGTCGAGCAAGCAGGTTTCCCTAGTAAACCTTGTATGGTAAACATACCCAAGCGTGTCCGTATGCACGCAACGATAGTCACGAACGGGCACATACCTAGGGAAAGTACTCTACGTACTAGGACTTCTGTCCAAGAATGGTGTCCGCGACGGGAGGGCAATGGTCGAGCAAGCAGGTTTCCCTAGTAAACCTTGTATGGTAAACATACCCAAGCGTGTCCGTATGCACGCAACGATAGTCACGAACGGGCACATACCTAGGGAAAGTACTCTACGTACTAGGACTTCTGTCCAAGAATGGTGTCCGCGACGGGAGGGCAATGGTCGAGCAAGCAGGTTTCCCTAGTAAACCTTGTATGGTAAACATACCCAAGCGTGTCCGTATGCACGCAACGATAGTCACGAACGGGCACATACCTAGGGAAAGTACTCTACGTACTAGGACTTCTGTCCAAGAATGGTGTCCGCGACGGGAGGGCAATGGTCGAGCAAGCAGGTTTCCCTAGTAAACCTTGTATGGTAAACATACCCAAGCGTGTCCGTATGCACGCAACGATAGTCACGAACGGGCACATACCTAGGGAAAGTACTCTACGTACTAGGACTTCTGTCCAAGAATGGTGTCCGCGACGGGAGGGCAATGGTCGAGCAAGCAGGTTTCCCTAGTAAACCTTGTATGGTAAACATACCCAAGCGTGTCCGTATGCACGCAACGATAGTCACGAACGGGCACATACCTAGGGAAAGTACTCTACGTACTAGGACTTCTGTCCAAGAATGGTGTCCGCGACGGGAGGGCAATGGTCGAGCAAGCAGGTTTCCCTAGTAAACCTTGTATGGTAAACATACCCAAGCGTGTCCGTATGCACGCAACGATAGTCACGAACGGGCACATACCTAGGGAAAGTACTCTACGTACTAGGACTTCTGTCCAAGAATGGTGTCCGCGACGGGAGGGCAATGGTCGAGCAAGCAGGTTTCCCTAGTAAACCTTGTATGGTAAACATACCCAAGCGTGTCCGTATGCACGCAACGATAGTCACGAACGGGCACATACCTAGGGAAAGTACTCTACGTACTAGGACTTCTGTCCAAGAATGGTGTCCGCGACGGGAGGGCAATGGTCGAGCAAGCAGGTTTCCCTAGTAAACCTTGTATGGTAAACATACCCAAGCGTGTCCGTATGCACGCAACGATAGTCACGAACGGGCACATACCTAGGGAAAGTACTCTACGTACTAGGACTTCTGTCCAAGAATGGTGTCCGCGACGGGAGGGCAATGGTCGAGCAAGCAGGTTTCCCTAGTAAACCTTGTATGGTAAACATACCCAAGCGTGTCCGTATGCACGCAACGATAGTCACGAACGGGCACATACCTAGGGAAAGTACTCTACGTACTAGGACTTCTGTCCAAGAATGGTGTCCGCGACGGGAGGGCAATGGTCGAGCAAGCAGGTTTCCCTAGTAAACCTTGTATGGTAAACATACCCAAGCGTGTCCGTATGCACGCAACGATAGTCACGAACGGGCACATACCTAGGGAAAGTACTCTACGTACTAGGACTTCTGTCCAAGAATGGTGTCCGCGACGGGAGGGCAATGGTCGAGCAAGCAGGTTTCCCTAGTAAACCTTGTATGGTAAACATACCCAAGCGTGTCCGTATGCACGCAACGATAGTCACGAACGGGCACATACCTAGGGAAAGTACTCTACGTACTAGGACTTCTGTCCAAGAATGGTGTCCGCGACGGGAGGGCAATGGTCGAGCAAGCAGGTTTCCCTAGTAAACCTTGTATGGTAAACATACCCAAGCGTGTCCGTATGCACGCAACGATAGTCACGAACGGGCACATACCTAGGGAAAGTACTCTACGTACTAGGACTTCTGTCCAAGAATGGTGTCCGCGACGGGAGGGCAATGGTCGAGCAAGCAGGTTTCCCTAGTAAACCTTGTATGGTAAACATACCCAAGCGTGTCCGTATGCACGCAACGATAGTCACGAACGGGCACATACCTAGGGAAAGTACTCTACGTACTAGGACTTCTGTCCAAGAATGGTGTCCGCGACGGGAGGGCAATGGTCGAGCAAGCAGGTTTCCCTAGTAAACCTTGTATGGTAAACATACCCAAGCGTGTCCGTATGCACGCAACGATAGTCACGAACGGGCACATACCTAGGGAAAGTACTCTACGTACTAGGACTTCTGTCCAAGAATGGTGTCCGCGACGGGAGGGCAATGGTCGAGCAAGCAGGTTTCCCTAGTAAACCTTGTATGGTAAACATACCCAAGCGTGTCCGTATGCACGCAACGATAGTCACGAACGGGCACATACCTAGGGAAAGTACTCTACGTACTAGGACTTCTGTCCAAGAATGGTGTCCGCGACGGGAGGGCAATGGTCGAGCAAGCAGGTTTCCCTAGTAAACCTTGTATGGTAAACATACCCAAGCGTGTCCGTATGCACGCAACGATAGTCACGAACGGGCACATACCTAGGGAAAGTACTCTACGTACTAGGACTTCTGTCCAAGAATGGTGTCCGCGACGGGAGGGCAATGGTCGAGCAAGCAGGTTTCCCTAGTAAACCTTGTATGGTAAACATACCCAAGCGTGTCCGTATGCACGCAACGATAGTCACGAACGGGCACATACCTAGGGAAAGTACTCTACGTACTAGGACTTCTGTCCAAGAATGGTGTCCGCGACGGGAGGGCAATGGTCGAGCAAGCAGGTTTCCCTAGTAAACCTTGTATGGTAAACATACCCAAGCGTGTCCGTATGCACGCAACGATAGTCACGAACGGGCACATACCTAGGGAAAGTACTCTACGTACTAGGACTTCTGTCCAAGAATGGTGTCCGCGACGGGAGGGCAATGGTCGAGCAAGCAGGTTTCCCTAGTAAACCTTGTATGGTAAACATACCCAAGCGTGTCCGTATGCACGCAACGATAGTCACGAACGGGCACATACCTAGGGAAAGTACTCTACGTACTAGGACTTCTGTCCAAGAATGGTGTCCGCGACGGGAGGGCAATGGTCGAGCAAGCAGGTTTCCCTAGTAAACCTTGTATGGTAAACATACCCAAGCGTGTCCGTATGCACGCAACGATAGTCACGAACGGGCACATACCTAGGGAAAGTACTCTACGTACTAGGACTTCTGTCCAAGAATGGTGTCCGCGACGGGAGGGCAATGGTCGAGCAAGCAGGTTTCCCTAGTAAACCTTGTATGGTAAACATACCCAAGCGTGTCCGTATGCACGCAACGATAGTCACGAACGGGCACATACCTAGGGAAAGTACTCTACGTACTAGGACTTCTGTCCAAGAATGGTGTCCGCGACGGGAGGGCAATGGTCGAGCAAGCAGGTTTCCCTAGTAAACCTTGTATGGTAAACATACCCAAGCGTGTCCGTATGCACGCAACGATAGTCACGAACGGGCACATACCTAGGGAAAGTACTCTACGTACTAGGACTTCTGTCCAAGAATGGTGTCCGCGACGGGAGGGCAATGGTCGAGCAAGCAGGTTTCCCTAGTAAACCTTGTATGGTAAACATACCCAAGCGTGTCCGTATGCACGCAACGATAGTCACGAACGGGCACATACCTAGGGAAAGTACTCTACGTACTAGGACTTCTGTCCAAGAATGGTGTCCGCGACGGTCGGGGAAGCAGGTTACTTATCATGGCAAACAAGTTAAATAGCTACCTTAAGAGAACGAAAGTTACTGTGGATGGAACAAAACGTGTGCCTAGAATTCCTTCCTGGTTTCCCTAGTAAACCTTGTATGGTAAACATACCCAAGCGTGTCCGTATGCACGCAACGATAGTCACGAACGGGCACATACCTAGGGAAAGTACTCTACGTACTAGGACTTCTGTCCAAGAATGGTGTCCGCGACGGGAGGGCAATGGTCGAGCAAGCAGGTTTCCCTAGTAAACCTTGTATGGTAAACATACCCAAGCGTGTCCGTATGCACGCAACGATAGTCACGAACGGGCACATACCTAGGGAAAGTACTCTACGTACTAGGACTTCTGTCCAAGAATGGTGTCCGCGACGGGAGGGCAATGGTCGAGCAAGCAGGTTTCCCTAGTAAACCTTGTATGGTAAACATACCCAAGCGTGTCCGTATGCACGCAACGATAGTCACGAACGGGCACATACCTAGGGAAAGTACTCTACGTACTAGGACTTCTGTCCAAGAATGGTGTCCGCGACGGGAGGGCAATGGTCGAGCAAGCAGGTTTCCCTAGTAAACCTTGTATGGTAAACATACCCAAGCGTGTCCGTATGCACGCAACGATAGTCACGAACGGGCACATACCTAGGGAAAGTACTCTACGTACTAGGACTTCTGTCCAAGAATGGTGTCCGCGACGGTCGGGGAAGCAGGTTGCTTATCATGGCAAACAAGTTAAATAGCTACCTTAAGAGAACGAAAGTTACTGTGGATGGAACAAAACGTGTGCCTAGAATTCCTTCCTGGTTTCCCTAGTAAACCTTGTATGGTAAACATACCCAAGCGTGTCCGTATGCACGCAACGATAGTCACGAACGGGCACATACCTAGGGAAAGTACTCTACGTACTAGGACTTCTGTCCAAGAATGGTGTCCGCGACGGGAGGGCAATGGTCGAGCAAGCAGGTTTCCCTAGTAAACCTTGTATGGTAAACATACCCAAGCGTGTCCGTATGCACGCAACGATAGTCACGAACGGGCACATACCTAGGGAAAGTACTCTACGTACTAGGACTTCTGTCCAAGAATGGTGTCCGCGACGGGAGGGCAATGGTCGAGCAAGCAGGTTTCCCTAGTAAACCTTGTATGGTAAACATACCCAAGCGTGTCCGTATGCACGCAACGATAGTCACGAACGGGCACATACCTAGGGAAAGTACTCTACGTACTAGGACTTCTGTCCAAGAATGGTGTCCGCGACGGGAGGGCAATGGTCGAGCAAGCAGGTTTCCCTAGTAAACCTTGTATGGTAAACATACCCAAGCGTGTCCGTATGCACGCAACGATAGTCACGAACGGGCACATACCTAGGGAAAGTACTCTACGTACTAGGACTTCTGTCCAAGAATGGTGTCCGCGACGGGAGGGCAATGGTCGAGCAAGCAGGTTTCCCTAGTAAACCTTGTATGGTAAACATACCCAAGCGTGTCCGTATGCACGCAACGATAGTCACGAACGGGCACATACCTAGGGAAAGTACTCTACGTACTAGGACTTCTGTCCAAGAATGGTGTCCGCGACGGGAGGGCAATGGTCGAGCAAGCAGGTTTCCCTAGTAAACCTTGTATGGTAAACATACCCAAGCGTGTCCGTATGCACGCAACGATAGTCACGAACGGGCACATACCTAGGGAAAGTACTCTACGTACTAGGACTTCTGTCCAAGAATGGTGTCCGCGACGGGAGGGCAATGGTCGAGCAAGCAGGTTTCCCTAGTAAACCTTGTATGGTAAACATACCCAAGCGTGTCCGTATGCACGCAACGATAGTCACGAACGGGCACATACCTAGGGAAAGTACTCTACGTACTAGGACTTCTGTCCAAGAATGGTGTCCGCGACGGGAGGGCAATGGTCGAGCAAGCAGGTTTCCCTAGTAAACCTTGTATGGTAAACATACCCAAGCGTGTCCGTATGCACGCAACGATAGTCACGAACGGGCACATACCTAGGGAAAGTACTCTACGTACTAGGACTTCTGTCCAAGAATGGTGTCCGCGACGGGAGGGCAATGGTCGAGCAAGCAGGTTTCCCTAGTAAACCTTGTATGGTAAACATACCCAAGCGTGTCCGTATGCACGCAACGATAGTCACGAACGGGCACATACCTAGGGAAAGTACTCTACGTACTAGGACTTCTGTCCAAGAATGGTGTCCGCGACGGGAGGGCAATGGTCGAGCAAGCAGGTTTCCCTAGTAAACCTTGTATGGTAAACATACCCAAGCGTGTCCGTATGCACGCAACGATAGTCACGAACGGGCACATACCTAGGGAAAGTACTCTACGTACTAGGACTTCTGTCCAAGAATGGTGTCCGCGACGGGAGGGCAATGGTCGAGCAAGCAGGTTTCCCTAGTAAACCTTGTATGGTAAACATACCCAAGCGTGTCCGTATGCACGCAACGATAGTCACGAACGGGCACATACCTAGGGAAAGTACTCTACGTACTAGGACTTCTGTCCAAGAATGGTGTCCGCGACGGGAGGGCAATGGTCGAGCAAGCAGGTTTCCCTAGTAAACCTTGTATGGTAAACATACCCAAGCGTGTCCGTATGCACGCAACGATAGTCACGAACGGGCACATACCTAGGGAAAGTACTCTACGTACTAGGACTTCTGTCCAAGAATGGTGTCCGCGACGGGAGGGCAATGGTCGAGCAAGCAGGTTTCCCTAGTAAACCTTGTATGGTAAACATACCCAAGCGTGTCCGTATGCACGCAACGATAGTCACGAACGGGCACATACCTAGGGAAAGTACTCTACGTACTAGGACTTCTGTCCAAGAATGGTGTCCGCGACGGGAGGGCAATGGTCGAGCAAGCAGGTTTCCCTAGTAAACCTTGTATGGTAAACATACCCAAGCGTGTCCGTATGCACGCAACGATAGTCACGAACGGGCACATACCTAGGGAAAGTACTCTACGTACTAGGACTTCTGTCCAAGAATGGTGTCCGCGACGGGAGGGCAATGGTCGAGCAAGCAGGTTTCCCTAGTAAACCTTGTATGGTAAACATACCCAAGCGTGTCCGTATGCACGCAACGATAGTCACGAACGGGCACATACCTAGGGAAAGTACTCTACGTACTAGGACTTCTGTCCAAGAATGGTGTCCGCGACGGTCGGGGAAGCAGGTTACTTATCATGGCAAACAAGTTAAATAGCTACCTTAAGAGAACGAAAGTTACTGTGGATGGAACAAAACGTGTGCCTAGAATTCCTTCCTGGTTTCCCTAGTAAACCTTGTATGGTAAACATACCCAAGCGTGTCCGTATGCACGCAACGATAGTCACGAACGGGCACATACCTAGGGAAAGTACTCTACGTACTAGGACTTCTGTCCAAGAATGGTGTCCGCGACGGGAGGGCAATGGTCGAGCAAGCAGGTTTCCCTAGTAAACCTTGTATGGTAAACATACCCAAGCGTGTCCGTATGCACGCAACGATAGTCACGAACGGGCACATACCTAGGGAAAGTACTCTACGTACTAGGACTTCTGTCCAAGAATGGTGTCCGCGACGGGAGGGCAATGGTCGAGCAAGCAGGTTTCCCTAGTAAACCTTGTATGGTAAACATACCCAAGCGTGTCCGTATGCACGCAACGATAGTCACGAACGGGCACATACCTAGGGAAAGTACTCTACGTACTAGGACTTCTGTCCAAGAATGGTGTCCGCGACGGGAGGGCAATGGTCGAGCAAGCAGGTTTCCCTAGTAAACCTTGTATGGTAAACATACCCAAGCGTGTCCGTATGCACGCAACGATAGTCACGAACGGGCACATACCTAGGGAAAGTACTCTACGTACTAGGACTTCTGTCCAAGAATGGTGTCCGCGACGGGAGGGCAATGGTCGAGCAAGCAGGTTTCCCTAGTAAACCTTGTATGGTAAACATACCCAAGCGTGTCCGTATGCACGCAACGATAGTCACGAACGGGCACATACCTAGGGAAAGTACTCTACGTACTAGGACTTCTGTCCAAGAATGGTGTCCGCGACGGGAGGGCAATGGTCGAGCAAGCAGGTTTCCCTAGTAAACCTTGTATGGTAAACATACCCAAGCGTGTCCGTATGCACGCAACGATAGTCACGAACGGGCACATACCTAGGGAAAGTACTCTACGTACTAGGACTTCTGTCCAAGAATGGTGTCCGCGACGGGAGGGCAATGGTCGAGCAAGCAGGTTTCCCTAGTAAACCTTGTATGGTAAACATACCCAAGCGTGTCCGTATGCACGCAACGATAGTCACGAACGGGCACATACCTAGGGAAAGTACTCTACGTACTAGGACTTCTGTCCAAGAATGGTGTCCGCGACGGGAGGGCAATGGTCGAGCAAGCAGGTTTCCCTAGTAAACCTTGTATGGTAAACATACCCAAGCGTGTCCGTATGCACGCAACGATAGTCACGAACGGGCACATACCTAGGGAAAGTACTCTACGTACTAGGACTTCTGTCCAAGAATGGTGTCCGCGACGGGAGGGCAATGGTCGAGCAAGCAGGTTTCCCTAGTAAACCTTGTATGGTAAACATACCCAAGCGTGTCCGTATGCACGCAACGATAGTCACGAACGGGCACATACCTAGGGAAAGTACTCTACGTACTAGGACTTCTGTCCAAGAATGGTGTCCGCGACGGGAGGGCAATGGTCGAGCAAGCAGGTTTCCCTAGTAAACCTTGTATGGTAAACATACCCAAGCGTGTCCGTATGCACGCAACGATAGTCACGAACGGGCACATACCTAGGGAAAGTACTCTACGTACTAGGACTTCTGTCCAAGAATGGTGTCCGCGACGGGAGGGCAATGGTCGAGCAAGCAGGTTTCCCTAGTAAACCTTGTATGGTAAACATACCCAAGCGTGTCCGTATGCACGCAACGATAGTCACGAACGGGCACATACCTAGGGAAAGTACTCTACGTACTAGGACTTCTGTCCAAGAATGGTGTCCGCGACGGGAGGGCAATGGTCGAGCAAGCAGGTTTCCCTAGTAAACCTTGTATGGTAAACATACCCAAGCGTGTCCGTATGCACGCAACGATAGTCACGAACGGGCACATACCTAGGGAAAGTACTCTACGTACTAGGACTTCTGTCCAAGAATGGTGTCCGCGACGGGAGGGCAATGGTCGAGCAAGCAGGTTTCCCTAGTAAACCTTGTATGGTAAACATACCCAAGCGTGTCCGTATGCACGCAACGATAGTCACGAACGGGCACATACCTAGGGAAAGTACTCTACGTACTAGGACTTCTGTCCAAGAATGGTGTCCGCGACGGGAGGGCAATGGTCGAGCAAGCAGGTTTCCCTAGTAAACCTTGTATGGTAAACATACCCAAGCGTGTCCGTATGCACGCAACGATAGTCACGAACGGGCACATACCTAGGGAAAGTACTCTACGTACTAGGACTTCTGTCCAAGAATGGTGTCCGCGACGGGAGGGCAATGGTCGAGCAAGCAGGTTTCCCTAGTAAACCTTGTATGGTAAACATACCCAAGCGTGTCCGTATGCACGCAACGATAGTCACGAACGGGCACATACCTAGGGAAAGTACTCTACGTACTAGGACTTCTGTCCAAGAATGGTGTCCGCGACGGGAGGGCAATGGTCGAGCAAGCAGGTTTCCCTAGTAAACCTTGTATGGTAAACATACCCAAGCGTGTCCGTATGCACGCAACGATAGTCACGAACGGGCACATACCTAGGGAAAGTACTCTACGTACTAGGACTTCTGTCCAAGAATGGTGTCCGCGACGGGAGGGCAATGGTCGAGCAAGCAGGTTTCCCTAGTAAACCTTGTATGGTAAACATACCCAAGCGTGTCCGTATGCACGCAACGATAGTCACGAACGGGCACATACCTAGGGAAAGTACTCTACGTACTAGGACTTCTGTCCAAGAATGGTGTCCGCGACGGGAGGGCAATGGTCGAGCAAGCAGGTTTCCCTAGTAAACCTTGTATGGTAAACATACCCAAGCGTGTCCGTATGCACGCAACGATAGTCACGAACGGGCACATACCTAGGGAAAGTACTCTACGTACTAGGACTTCTGTCCAAGAATGGTGTCCGCGACGGGAGGGCAATGGTCGAGCAAGCAGGTTTCCCTAGTAAACCTTGTATGGTAAACATACCCAAGCGTGTCCGTATGCACGCAACGATAGTCACGAACGGGCACATACCTAGGGAAAGTACTCTACGTACTAGGACTTCTGTCCAAGAATGGTGTCCGCGACGGGAGGGCAATGGTCGAGCAAGCAGGTTTCCCTAGTAAACCTTGTATGGTAAACATACCCAAGCGTGTCCGTATGCACGCAACGATAGTCACGAACGGGCACATACCTAGGGAAAGTACTCTACGTACTAGGACTTCTGTCCAAGAATGGTGTCCGCGACGGTCGGGGAAGCAGGTTTCTTATCATGGCAAACAAGTTAAATAGCTACCTTAAGAGAACGAAAGTTACTGTGGATGGAACAAAACGTGTGCCTAGAATTCCTTCCTGGTTTCCCTAGTAAACCTTGTATGGTAAACATACCCAAGCGTGTCCGTATGCACGCAACGATAGTCACGAACGGGCACATACCTAGGGAAAGTACTCTACGTACTAGGACTTCTGTCCAAGAATGGTGTCCGCGACGGGAGGGCAATGGTCGAGCAAGCAGGTTTCCCTAGTAAACCTTGTATGGTAAACATACCCAAGCGTGTCCGTATGCACGCAACGATAGTCACGAACGGGCACATACCTAGGGAAAGTACTCTACGTACTAGGACTTCTGTCCAAGAATGGTGTCCGCGACGGGAGGGCAATGGTCGAGCAAGCAGGTTTCCCTAGTAAACCTTGTATGGTAAACATACCCAAGCGTGTCCGTATGCACGCAACGATAGTCACGAACGGGCACATACCTAGGGAAAGTACTCTACGTACTAGGACTTCTGTCCAAGAATGGTGTCCGCGACGGGAGGGCAATGGTCGAGCAAGCAGGTTTCCCTAGTAAACCTTGTATGGTAAACATACCCAAGCGTGTCCGTATGCACGCAACGATAGTCACGAACGGGCACATACCTAGGGAAAGTACTCTACGTACTAGGACTTCTGTCCAAGAATGGTGTCCGCGACGGGAGGGCAATGGTCGAGCAAGCAGGTTTCCCTAGTAAACCTTGTATGGTAAACATACCCAAGCGTGTCCGTATGCACGCAACGATAGTCACGAACGGGCACATACCTAGGGAAAGTACTCTACGTACTAGGACTTCTGTCCAAGAATGGTGTCCGCGACGGTCGGGGAAGCAGGTTGCTTATCATGGCAAACAAGTTAAATAGCTACCTTAAGAGAACGAAAGTTACTGTGGATGGAACAAAACGTGTGCCTAGAATTCCTTCCTGGTTTCCCTAGTAAACCTTGTATGGTAAACATACCCAAGCGTGTCCGTATGCACGCAACGATAGTCACGAACGGGCACATACCTAGGGAAAGTACTCTACGTACTAGGACTTCTGTCCAAGAATGGTGTCCGCGACGGGAGGGCAATGGTCGAGCAAGCAGGTTTCCCTAGTAAACCTTGTATGGTAAACATACCCAAGCGTGTCCGTATGCACGCAACGATAGTCACGAACGGGCACATACCTAGGGAAAGTACTCTACGTACTAGGACTTCTGTCCAAGAATGGTGTCCGCGACGGGAGGGCAATGGTCGAGCAAGCAGGTTTCCCTAGTAAACCTTGTATGGTAAACATACCCAAGCGTGTCCGTATGCACGCAACGATAGTCACGAACGGGCACATACCTAGGGAAAGTACTCTACGTACTAGGACTTCTGTCCAAGAATGGTGTCCGCGACGGGAGGGCAATGGTCGAGCAAGCAGGTTTCCCTAGTAAACCTTGTATGGTAAACATACCCAAGCGTGTCCGTATGCACGCAACGATAGTCACGAACGGGCACATACCTAGGGAAAGTACTCTACGTACTAGGACTTCTGTCCAAGAATGGTGTCCGCGACGGTCGGGGAAGCAGGTTGCTTATCATGGCAAACAAGTTAAATAGCTACCTTAAGAGAACGAAAGTTACTGTGGATGGAACAAAACGTGTGCCTAGAATTCCTTCCTGGTTTCCCTAGTAAACCTTGTATGGTAAACATACCCAAGCGTGTCCGTATGCACGCAACGATAGTCACGAACGGGCACATACCTAGGGAAAGTACTCTACGTACTAGGACTTCTGTCCAAGAATGGTGTCCGCGACGGGAGGGCAATGGTCGAGCAAGCAGGTTTCCCTAGTAAACCTTGTATGGTAAACATACCCAAGCGTGTCCGTATGCACGCAACGATAGTCACGAACGGGCACATACCTAGGGAAAGTACTCTACGTACTAGGACTTCTGTCCAAGAATGGTGTCCGCGACGGGAGGGCAATGGTCGAGCAAGCAGGTTTCCCTAGTAAACCTTGTATGGTAAACATACCCAAGCGTGTCCGTATGCACGCAACGATAGTCACGAACGGGCACATACCTAGGGAAAGTACTCTACGTACTAGGACTTCTGTCCAAGAATGGTGTCCGCGACGGGAGGGCAATGGTCGAGCAAGCAGGTTTCCCTAGTAAACCTTGTATGGTAAACATACCCAAGCGTGTCCGTATGCACGCAACGATAGTCACGAACGGGCACATACCTAGGGAAAGTACTCTACGTACTAGGACTTCTGTCCAAGAATGGTGTCCGCGACGGGAGGGCAATGGTCGAGCAAGCAGGTTTCCCTAGTAAACCTTGTATGGTAAACATACCCAAGCGTGTCCGTATGCACGCAACGATAGTCACGAACGGGCACATACCTAGGGAAAGTACTCTACGTACTAGGACTTCTGTCCAAGAATGGTGTCCGCGACGGTCGGGGAAGCAGGTTGCTTATCATGGCAAACAAGTTAAATAGCTACCTTAAGAGAACGAAAGTTACTGTGGATGGAACAAAACGTGTGCCTAGAATTCCTTCCTGGTTTCCCTAGTAAACCTTGTATGGTAAACATACCCAAGCGTGTCCGTATGCACGCAACGATAGTCACGAACGGGCACATACCTAGGGAAAGTACTCTACGTACTAGGACTTCTGTCCAAGAATGGTGTCCGCGACGGGAGGGCAATGGTCGAGCAAGCAGGTTTCCCTAGTAAACCTTGTATGGTAAACATACCCAAGCGTGTCCGTATGCACGCAACGATAGTCACGAACGGGCACATACCTAGGGAAAGTACTCTACGTACTAGGACTTCTGTCCAAGAATGGTGTCCGCGACGGGAGGGCAATGGTCGAGCAAGCAGGTTTCCCTAGTAAACCTTGTATGGTAAACATACCCAAGCGTGTCCGTATGCACGCAACGATAGTCACGAACGGGCACATACCTAGGGAAAGTACTCTACGTACTAGGACTTCTGTCCAAGAATGGTGTCCGCGACGGGAGGGCAATGGTCGAGCAAGCAGGTTTCCCTAGTAAACCTTGTATGGTAAACATACCCAAGCGTGTCCGTATGCACGCAACGATAGTCACGAACGGGCACATACCTAGGGAAAGTACTCTACGTACTAGGACTTCTGTCCAAGAATGGTGTCCGCGACGGTCGGGGAAGCAGGTTACTTATCATGGCAAACAAGTTAAATAGCTACCTTAAGAGAACGAAAGTTACTGTGGATGGAACAAAACGTGTGCCTAGAATTCCTTCCTGGTTTCCCTAGTAAACCTTGTATGGTAAACATACCCAAGCGTGTCCGTATGCACGCAACGATAGTCACGAACGGGCACATACCTAGGGAAAGTACTCTACGTACTAGGACTTCTGTCCAAGAATGGTGTCCGCGACGGTCGGGGAAGCAGGTTACTTATCATGGCAAACAAGTTAAATAGCTACCTTAAGAAACGAAAGTTACTGTGGATGGAACAAAACGTGTGCCTAGAATTCCTTCCTGGTTTCCCTAGTAAACCTTGTATGGTAAACATACCCAAGCGTGTCCGTATGCACGCAACGATAGTCACGAACGGGCACATACCTAGGGAAAGTACTCTACGTACTAGGACTTCTGTCCAAGAATGGTGTCCGCGACGGGAGGGCAATGGTCGAGCAAGCAGGTTTCCCTAGTAAACCTTGTATGGTAAACATACCCAAGCGTGTCCGTATGCACGCAACGATAGTCACGAACGGGCACATACCTAGGGAAAGTACTCTACGTACTAGGACTTCTGTCCAAGAATGGTGTCCGCGACGGGAGGGCAATGGTCGAGCAAGCAGGTTTCCCTAGTAAACCTTGTATGGTAAACATACCCAAGCGTGTCCGTATGCACGCAACGATAGTCACGAACGGGCACATACCTAGGGAAAGTACTCTACGTACTAGGACTTCTGTCCAAGAATGGTGTCCGCGACGGGAGGGCAATGGTCGAGCAAGCAGGTTTCCCTAGTAAACCTTGTATGGTAAACATACCCAAGCGTGTCCGTATGCACGCAACGATAGTCACGAACGGGCACATACCTAGGGAAAGTACTCTACGTACTAGGACTTCTGTCCAAGAATGGTGTCCGCGACGGTCGGGGAAGCAGGTTACTTATCATGGCAAACAAGTTAAATAGCTACCTTAAGAGAACGAAAGTTACTGTGGATGGAACAAAACGTGTGCCTAGAATTCCTTCCTGGTTTCCCTAGTAAACCTTGTATGGTAAACATACCCAAGCGTGTCCGTATGCACGCAACGATAGTCACGAACGGGCACATACCTAGGGAAAGTACTCTACGTACTAGGACTTCTGTCCAAGAATGGTGTCCGCGACGGTCGGGGAAGCAGGTTACTTATCATGGCAAACAAGTTAAATAGCTACCTTAAGAGAACGAAAGTTACTGTGGATGGAACAAAACGTGTGCCTAGAATTCCTTCCTGGTTTCCCTAGTAAACCTTGTATGGTAAACATACCCAAGCGTGTCCGTATGCACGCAACGATAGTCACGAACGGGCACATACCTAGGGAAAGTACTCTACGTACTAGGACTTCTGTCCAAGAATGGTGTCCGCGACGGGAGGGCAATGGTCGAGCAAGCAGGTTTCCCTAGTAAACCTTGTATGGTAAACATACCCAAGCGTGTCCGTATGCACGCAACGATAGTCACGAACGGGCACATACCTAGGGAAAGTACTCTACGTACTAGGACTTCTGTCCAAGAATGGTGTCCGCGACGGGAGGGCAATGGTCGAGCAAGCAGGTTTCCCTAGTAAACCTTGTATGGTAAACATACCCAAGCGTGTCCGTATGCACGCAACGATAGTCACGAACGGGCACATACCTAGGGAAAGTACTCTACGTACTAGGACTTCTGTCCAAGAATGGTGTCCGCGACGGGAGGGCAATGGTCGAGCAAGCAGGTTTCCCTAGTAAACCTTGTATGGTAAACATACCCAAGCGTGTCCGTATGCACGCAACGATAGTCACGAACGGGCACATACCTAGGGAAAGTACTCTACGTACTAGGACTTCTGTCCAAGAATGGTGTCCGCGACGGTCGGGGAAGCAGGTTGCTTATCATGGCAAACAAGTTAAATAGCTACCTTAAGAGAACGAAAGTTACTGTGGATGGAACAAAACGTGTGCCTAGAATTCCTTCCTGGTTTCCCTAGTAAACCTTGTATGGTAAACATACCCAAGCGTGTCCGTATGCACGCAACGATAGTCACGAACGGGCACATACCTAGGGAAAGTACTCTACGTACTAGGACTTCTGTCCAAGAATGGT
Source organism: Anopheles merus (assembly GCF_017562075.2). NCBI lineage: Eukaryota > Metazoa > Arthropoda > Insecta > Diptera > Culicidae > Anopheles > Anopheles merus. The sequence goes on along the minus strand of NW_024427743.1, from coordinate 19,584 downwards.
GTCCGCGACGGGAGGGCAATGGTCGAGCAAGCAGGTTTCCCTAGTAAACCTTGTATGGTAAACATACCCAAGCGTGTCCGTATGCACGCAACGATAGTCACGAACGGGCACATACCTAGGGAAAGTACTCTACGTACTAGGACTTCTGTCCAAGAATGGTGTCCGCGACGGGAGGGCAATGGTCGAGCAAGCAGGTTTCCCTAGTAAACCTTGTATGGTAAACATACCCAAGCGTGTCCGTATGCACGCAACGATAGTCACGAACGGGCACATACCTAGGGAAAGTACTCTACGTACTAGGACTTCTGTCCAAGAATGGTGTCCGCGACGGGAGGGCAATGGTCGAGCAAGCAGGTTTCCCTAGTAAACCTTGTATGGTAAACATACCCAAGCGTGTCCGTATGCACGCAACGATAGTCACGAACGGGCACATACCTAGGGAAAGTACTCTACGTACTAGGACTTCTGTCCAAGAATGGTGTCCGCGACGGTCGGGGAATTGTGTGTTTGACTCAATTACCAAATCCTAGGAACATACATGTAGTGTATACAAACATTAACATTAACGCGTACGTTTGGGCTGCGCACTCCAAATGGTACACAAATAAGGGTGATTTTATGATCAGACGGACAAAAACAAAGGTGGAGAAGACAGTTTTCGGCACGATGTGCACAGAGCTCATTTCGTCGTCCCGGGCGAATGGAAAAACACAAAAATCGCGAGTTTCGCCCTCGGGCTACCGCCCTCGGGCGTATCTTTCTAGGTTTCTGTCTATAAAAGGGCAGGCCAAAAGGTGACCGGTTGAGATAAGCATTTTAAGCATACAAGCACTTTATTGCAACTTTTGACACAAAAACTAGGTACGTACATGTAGATTGTACCAACATGGACATCCATGAACGCGTACGCTCGGGCTGCGCCCTCCGTGTTGTACTTTCCCTGATCGGTACACAATTTTGGTGCACGGCTATCCTGACCGGCAACTTGTACCAACATGGACATCCATGAACGCGTACGTAGTGTACTTTCCCTGATCGGTACACAATTTTGGTGCATGTGTACCAACATGGACATCCATGAACGCGTACGCTCGGGCTGCGCCCTCCGTGTTGTACTTTCCCTGATCGGTACACAATTTTGGTGCACGGCTATCCTGACCGGCAACTTGTACCAACATGGACATCCATGAACGCGTACGTAGTGTACTTTCCCTGATCGGTACACAATTTTGGTGCATGTGTACCCATGGACATCCATGAACGCGTACGTGTTGTACTTTCCTGATCGGTACACAATTTTGGTGCACGCTCGGGCTGCGCCCTCCGTGTTGTACTTTCCCTGATCGGTACACAATTTTGGTGCATGTGTACCAACATGGACATCCATGAACGCGTACGCTCGGGCTGCGCCCTCCGTGTTGTACTTTCCCTGATCGGTACACAATTTTGGTGCATGTGTACCAACATGGACATCCATGAACGCGTACGCTCGGGCTGCGCCCTCCGTGTTGTACTTTCCCTGATCGGTACACAATTTTGGTGCATGTGTACCAACATGGACATCCATGAACGCGTACGCTCGGGCTGCGCCCTCCGTGTTGTACTTTCCCTGATCGGTACACAATTTTGGTGCACGGCTATCCTGACCGGCAACTTGTACCAACATGGACATCCATGAACGCGTACGTAGTGTACTTTCCCTGATCGGTACACAATTTTGGTGCACGGCTTAGGAAATGGGCTTAAAATGTTATCACTCAATCCATTTAATCTTGTTATAGTCGATACTTACCGTGCCGACCAAGTAGGACACGATACAAGGCAATGTTGTTTGAGTAATAATATATCCGCCATACATTTCAGTACAAAATTGCTCGGTCAGACCTACGGCGGGCCATAACTCGAATACTAAACGTCGCAGACATGGGTCGTAGAACAATTTTAAGCTCGTCTAATCATTCTCTATCCGATTCTGGATAGTGGTTTTTTGACCACTTTTCATCATTTTGTGACACCCCGAACCTAGGGACAGCTCCCTAGCTTTTTGCAAAAAAGTGCACCGAACGGGCCGGAGAGCTCGAGTAGTCAAAAAAATTTTTTTCGCTAAAAACCCTCAAAACGTGTCAGAAACACACCCTAGATGATGAAAAGTGCAACCAGAAAGTCAACCGACAACATGCCCGGGGGTACCAATTTGCTCTACGCGTCCCTAGGTAGGGTACTTTTTCATACAAACATCAATGTGCACGGTGCACAAAGTGCGCGGAACAAAAATTGCTCGGTCAGACCTACGGCGGGCCATAACTCGAATACTAAACGTCGCAGACATGGGTCGTAGAACAATTTTAAGCTCGTCTAATCATTCTCTATCCGATTCTGGATAGTGGTTTTTTGACCACTTTTCATCATTTTGTGACACCCCGAACCTAGGGACAGCTCCCTAGCTTTTTGCAAAAAAGTGCACCGAACGGGCCGGAGAGCTCGAGTAGTCAAAAAAATTTTTTTCGCTAAAAACCCTCAAAACGTGTCAGAAACACACCCTAGATGATGAAAAGTGCAACCAGAAAGTCAACCGACAACATGCCCGGGGGTACCAATTTGCTCTACGCGTCCCTAGGTAGGGTACTTTTTCATACAAACATCAATGTGCACGGTGCACAAAGTGCGCGGAACAAAAATTGCTCGGTCAGACCTACGGCGGGCCATAACTCGAATACTAAACGTCGCAGACATGGGTCGTAGAACAATTTTAAGCTCGTCTAATCATTCTCTATCCGATTCTGGATAGTGGTTTTTTGACCACTTTTCATCATTTTGTGACACCCCGAACCTAGGGACAGCTCCCTAGCTTTTTGCAAAAAAGTGCACCGAACGGGCCGGAGAGCTCGAGTAGTCAAAAAAATTTTTTTCGCTAAAAACCCTCAAAACGTGTCAGAAACACACCCTAGATGATGAAAAGTGCAACCAGAAAGTCAACCGACAACATGCCCGGGGGTACCAATTTGCTCTACGCGTCCCTAGGTAGGGTACTTTTTCATACAAACATCAATGTGCACGGTGCACAAAGTGCGCGGAACAAAAATTGCTCGGTCAGACCTACGGCGGGCCATAACTCGAATACTAAACGTCGCAGACATGGGTCGTAGAACAATTTTAAGCTCGTCTAATCATTCTCTATCCGATTCTGGATAGTGGTTTTTTGACCACTTTTCATCATTTTGTGACACCCCGAACCTAGGGACAGCTCCCTAGCTTTTTGCAAAAAAGTGCACCGAACGGGCCGGAGAGCTCGAGTAGTCAAAAAAATTTTTTTCGCTAAAAACCCTCAAAACGTGTCAGAAACACACCCTAGATGATGAAAAGTGCAACCAGAAAGTCAACCGACAACATGCCCGGGGGTACCAATTTGCTCTACGCGTCCCTAGGTAGGGTACTTTTTCATACAAACATCAATGTGCACGGTGCACAAAGTGCGCGGAACAAAAATTGCTCGGTCAGACCTACGGCGGGCCATAACTCGAATACTAAACGTCGCAGACATGGGTCGTAGAACAATTTTAAGCTCGTCTAATCATTCTCTATCCGATTCTGGATAGTGGTTTTTTGACCACTTTTCATCATTTTGTGACACCCCGAACCTAGGGACAGCTCCCTAGCTTTTTGCAAAAAAGTGCACCGAACGGGCCGGAGAGCTCGAGTAGTCAAAAAAATTTTTTTCGCTAAAAACCCTCAAAACGTGTCAGAAACACACCCTAGATGATGAAAAGTGCAACCAGAAAGTCAACCGACAACATGCCCGGGGGTACCAATTTGCTCTACGCGTCCCTAGGTAGGGTACTTTTTCATACAAACATCAATGTGCACGGTGCACAAAGTGCGCGGAACAAAAATTGCTCGGTCAGACCTACGGCGGGCCATAACTCGAATACTAAACGTCGCAGACATGGGTCGTAGAACAATTTTAAGCTCGTCTAATCATTCTCTATCCGATTCTGGATAGTGGTTTTTTGACCACTTTTCATCATTTTGTGACACCCCGAACCTAGGGACAGCTCCCTAGCTTTTTGCAAAAAAGTGCACCGAACGGGCCGGAGAGCTCGAGTAGTCAAAAAAATTTTTTTCGCTAAAAACCCTCAAAACGTGTCAGAAACACACCCTAGATGATGAAAAGTGCAACCAGAAAGTCAACCGACAACATGCCCGGGGGTACCAATTTGCTCTACGCGTCCCTAGGTAGGGTACTTTTTCATACAAACATCAATGTGCACGGTGCACAAAGTGCGCGGAACAAAAATTGCTCGGTCAGACCTACGGCGGGCCATAACTCGAATACTAAACGTCGCAGACATGGGTCGTAGAACAATTTTAAGCTCGTCTAATCATTCTCTATCCGATTCTGGATAGTGGTTTTTTGACCACTTTTCATCATTTTGTGACACCCCGAACCTAGGGACAGCTCCCTAGCTTTTTGCAAAAAAGTGCACCGAACGGGCCGGAGAGCTCGAGTAGTCAAAAAAATTTTTTTCGCTAAAAACCCTCAAAACGTGTCAGAAACACACCCTAGATGATGAAAAGTGCAACCAGAAAGTCAACCGACAACATGCCCGGGGGTACCAATTTGCTCTACGCGTCCCTAGGTAGGGTACTTTTTCATACAAACATCAATGTGCACGGTGCACAAAGTGCGCGGAACAAAAATTGCTCGGTCAGACCTACGGCGGGCCATAACTCGAATACTAAACGTCGCAGACATGGGTCGTAGAACAATTTTAAGCTCGTCTAATCATTCTCTATCCGATTCTGGATAGTGGTTTTTTGACCACTTTTCATCATTTTGTGACACCCCGAACCTAGGGACAGCTCCCTAGCTTTTTGCAAAAAAGTGCACCGAACGGGCCGGAGAGCTCGAGTAGTCAAAAAAATTTTTTTCGCTAAAAACCCTCAAAACGTGTCAGAAACACACCCTAGATGATGAAAAGTGCAACCAGAAAGTCAACCGACAACATGCCCGGGGGTACCAATTTGCTCTACGCGTCCCTAGGTAGGGTACTTTTTCATACAAACATCAATGTGCACGGTGCACAAAGTGCGCGGAACAAAAATTGCTCGGTCAGACCTACGGCGGGCCATAACTCGAATACTAAACGTCGCAGACATGGGTCGTAGAACAATTTTAAGCTCGTCTAATCATTCTCTATCCGATTCTGGATAGTGGTTTTTTGACCACTTTTCATCATTTTGTGACACCCCGAACCTAGGGACAGCTCCCTAGCTTTTTGCAAAAAAGTGCACCGAACGGGCCGGAGAGCTCGAGTAGTCAAAAAAATTTTTTTCGCTAAAAACCCTCAAAACGTGTCAGAAACACACCCTAGATGATGAAAAGTGCAACCAGAAAGTCAACCGACAACATGCCCGGGGGTACCAATTTGCTCTACGCGTCCCTAGGTAGGGTACTTTTTCATACAAACATCAATGTGCACGGTGCACAAAGTGCGCGGAACAAAAATTGCTCGGTCAGACCTACGGCGGGCCATAACTCGAATACTAAACGTCGCAGACATGGGTCGTAGAACAATTTTAAGCTCGTCTAATCATTCTCTATCCGATTCTGGATAGTGGTTTTTTGACCACTTTTCATCATTTTGTGACACCCCGAACCTAGGGACAGCTCCCTAGCTTTTTGCAAAAAAGTGCACCGAACGGGCCGGAGAGCTCGAGTAGTCAAAAAAATTTTTTTCGCTAAAAACCCTCAAAACGTGTCAGAAACACACCCTAGATGATGAAAAGTGCAACCAGAAAGTCAACCGACAACATGCCCGGGGGTACCAATTTGCTCTACGCGTCCCTAGGTAGGGTACTTTTTCATACAAACATCAATGTGCACGGTGCACAAAGTGCGCGGAACAAAAATTGCTCGGTCAGACCTACGGCGGGCCATAACTCGAATACTAAACGTCGCAGACATGGGTCGTAGAACAATTTTAAGCTCGTCTAATCATTCTCTATCCGATTCTGGATAGTGGTTTTTTGACCACTTTTCATCATTTTGTGACACCCCGAACCTAGGGACAGCTCCCTAGCTTTTTGCAAAAAAGTGCACCGAACGGGCCGGAGAGCTCGAGTAGTCAAAAAAATTTTTTTCGCTAAAAACCCTCAAAACGTGTCAGAAACACACCCTAGATGATGAAAAGTGCAACCAGAAAGTCAACCGACAACATGCCCGGGGGTACCAATTTGCTCTACGCGTCCCTAGGTAGGGTACTTTTTCATACAAACATCAATGTGCACGGTGCACAAAGTGCGCGGAACAAAAATTGCTCGGTCAGACCTACGGCGGGCCATAACTCGAATACTAAACGTCGCAGACATGGGTCGTAGAACAATTTTAAGCTCGTCTAATCATTCTCTATCCGATTCTGGATAGTGGTTTTTTGACCACTTTTCATCATTTTGTGACACCCCGAACCTAGGGACAGCTCCCTAGCTTTTTGCAAAAAAGTGCACCGAACGGGCCGGAGAGCTCGAGTAGTCAAAAAAATTTTTTTCGCTAAAAACCCTCAAAACGTGTCAGAAACACACCCTAGATGATGAAAAGTGCAACCAGAAAGTCAACCGACAACATGCCCGGGGGTACCAATTTGCTCTACGCGTCCCTAGGTAGGGTACTTTTTCATACAAACATCAATGTGCACGGTGCACAAAGTGCGCGGAACAAAAATTGCTCGGTCAGACCTACGGCGGGCCATAACTCGAATACTAAACGTCGCAGACATGGGTCGTAGAACAATTTTAAGCTCGTCTAATCATTCTCTATCCGATTCTGGATAGTGGTTTTTTGACCACTTTTCATCATTTTGTGACACCCCGAACCTAGGGACAGCTCCCTAGCTTTTTGCAAAAAAGTGCACCGAACGGGCCGGAGAGCTCGAGTAGTCAAAAAAATTTTTTTCGCTAAAAACCCTCAAAACGTGTCAGAAACACACCCTAGATGATGAAAAGTGCAACCAGAAAGTCAACCGACAACATGCCCGGGGGTACCAATTTGCTCTACGCGTCCCTAGGTAGGGTACTTTTTCATACAAACATCAATGTGCACGGTGCACAAAGTGCGCGGAACAAAAATTGCTCGGTCAGACCTACGGCGGGCCATAACTCGAATACTAAACGTCGCAGACATGGGTCGTAGAACAATTTTAAGCTCGTCTAATCATTCTCTATCCGATTCTGGATAGTGGTTTTTTGACCACTTTTCATCATTTTGTGACACCCCGAACCTAGGGACAGCTCCCTAGCTTTTTGCAAAAAAGTGCACCGAACGGGCCGGAGAGCTCGAGTAGTCAAAAAAATTTTTTTCGCTAAAAACCCTCAAAACGTGTCAGAAACACACCCTAGATGATGAAAAGTGCAACCAGAAAGTCAACCGACAACATGCCCGGGGGTACCAATTTGCTCTACGCGTCCCTAGGTAGGGTACTTTTTCATACAAACATCAATGTGCACGGTGCACAAAGTGCGCGGAACAAAAATTGCTCGGTCAGACCTACGGCGGGCCATAACTCGAATACTAAACGTCGCAGACATGGGTCGTAGAACAATTTTAAGCTCGTCTAATCATTCTCTATCCGATTCTGGATAGTGGTTTTTTGACCACTTTTCATCATTTTGTGACACCCCGAACCTAGGGACAGCTCCCTAGCTTTTTGCAAAAAAGTGCACCGAACGGGCCGGAGAGCTCGAGTAGTCAAAAAAATTTTTTTCGCTAAAAACCCTCAAAACGTGTCAGAAACACACCCTAGATGATGAAAAGTGCAACCAGAAAGTCAACCGACAACATGCCCGGGGGTACCAATTTGCTCTACGCGTCCCTAGGTAGGGTACTTTTTCATACAAACATCAATGTGCACGGTGCACAAAGTGCGCGGAACAAAAATTGCTCGGTCAGACCTACGGCGGGCCATAACTCGAATACTAAACGTCGCAGACATGGGTCGTAGAACAATTTTAAGCTCGTCTAATCATTCTCTATCCGATTCTGGATAGTGGTTTTTTGACCACTTTTCATCATTTTGTGACACCCCGAACCTAGGGACAGCTCCCTAGCTTTTTGCAAAAAAGTGCACCGAACGGGCCGGAGAGCTCGAGTAGTCAAAAAAATTTTTTTCGCTAAAAACCCTCAAAACGTGTCAGAAACACACCCTAGATGATGAAAAGTGCAACCAGAAAGTCAACCGACAACATGCCCGGGGGTACCAATTTGCTCTACGCGTCCCTAGGTAGGGTACTTTTTCATACAAACATCAATGTGCACGGTGCACAAAGTGCGCGGAACAAAAATTGCTCGGTCAGACCTACGGCGGGCCATAACTCGAATACTAAACGTCGCAGACATGGGTCGTAGAACAATTTTAAGCTCGTCTAATCATTCTCTATCCGATTCTGGATAGTGGTTTTTTGACCACTTTTCATCATTTTGTGACACCCCGAACCTAGGGACAGCTCCCTAGCTTTTTGCAAAAAAGTGCACCGAACGGGCCGGAGAGCTCGAGTAGTCAAAAAAATTTTTTTCGCTAAAAACCCTCAAAACGTGTCAGAAACACACCCTAGATGATGAAAAGTGCAACCAGAAAGTCAACCGACAACATGCCCGGGGGTACCAATTTGCTCTACGCGTCCCTAGGTAGGGTACTTTTTCATACAAACATCAATGTGCACGGTGCACAAAGTGCGCGGAACAAAAATTGCTCGGTCAGACCTACGGCGGGCCATAACTCGAATACTAAACGTCGCAGACATGGGTCGTAGAACAATTTTAAGCTCGTCTAATCATTCTCTATCCGATTCTGGATAGTGGTTTTTTGACCACTTTTCATCATTTTGTGACACCCCGAACCTAGGGACAGCTCCCTAGCTTTTTGCAAAAAAGTGCACCGAACGGGCCGGAGAGCTCGAGTAGTCAAAAAAATTTTTTTCGCTAAAAACCCTCAAAACGTGTCAGAAACACACCCTAGATGATGAAAAGTGCAACCAGAAAGTCAACCGACAACATGCCCGGGGGTACCAATTTGCTCTACGCGTCCCTAGGTAGGGTACTTTTTCATACAAACATCAATGTGCACGGTGCACAAAGTGCGCGGAACAAAAATTGCTCGGTCAGACCTACGGCGGGCCATAACTCGAATACTAAACGTCGCAGACATGGGTCGTAGAACAATTTTAAGCTCGTCTAATCATTCTCTATCCGATTCTGGATAGTGGTTTTTTGACCACTTTTCATCATTTTGTGACACCCCGAACCTAGGGACAGCTCCCTAGCTTTTTGCAAAAAAGTGCACCGAACGGGCCGGAGAGCTCGAGTAGTCAAAAAAATTTTTTTCGCTAAAAACCCTCAAAACGTGTCAGAAACACACCCTAGATGATGAAAAGTGCAACCAGAAAGTCAACCGACAACATGCCCGGGGGTACCAATTTGCTCTACGCGTCCCTAGGTAGGGTACTTTTTCATACAAACATCAATGTGCACGGTGCACAAAGTGCGCGGAACAAAAATTGCTCGGTCAGACCTACGGCGGGCCATAACTCGAATACTAAACGTCGCAGACATGGGTCGTAGAACAATTTTAAGCTCGTCTAATCATTCTCTATCCGATTCTGGATAGTGGTTTTTTGACCACTTTTCATCATTTTGTGACACCCCGAACCTAGGGACAGCTCCCTAGCTTTTTGCAAAAAAGTGCACCGAACGGGCCGGAGAGCTCGAGTAGTCAAAAAAATTTTTTTCGCTAAAAACCCTCAAAACGTGTCAGAAACACACCCTAGATGATGAAAAGTGCAACCAGAAAGTCAACCGACAACATGCCCGGGGGTACCAATTTGCTCTACGCGTCCCTAGGTAGGGTACTTTTTCATACAAACATCAATGTGCACGGTGCACAAAGTGCGCGGAACAAAAATTGCTCGGTCAGACCTACGGCGGGCCATAACTCGAATACTAAACGTCGCAGACATGGGTCGTAGAACAATTTTAAGCTCGTCTAATCATTCTCTATCCGATTCTGGATAGTGGTTTTTTGACCACTTTTCATCATTTTGTGACACCCCGAACCTAGGGACAGCTCCCTAGCTTTTTGCAAAAAAGTGCACCGAACGGGCCGGAGAGCTCGAGTAGTCAAAAAAATTTTTTTCGCTAAAAACCCTCAAAACGTGTCAGAAACACACCCTAGATGATGAAAAGTGCAACCAGAAAGTCAACCGACAACATGCCCGGGGGTACCAATTTGCTCTACGCGTCCCTAGGTAGGGTACTTTTTCATACAAACATCAATGTGCACGGTGCACAAAGTGCGCGGAACAAAAATTGCTCGGTCAGACCTACGGCGGGCCATAACTCGAATACTAAACGTCGCAGACATGGGTCGTAGAACAATTTTAAGCTCGTCTAATCATTCTCTATCCGATTCTGGATAGTGGTTTTTTGACCACTTTTCATCATTTTGTGACACCCCGAACCTAGGGACAGCTCCCTAGCTTTTTGCAAAAAAGTGCACCGAACGGGCCGGAGAGCTCGAGTAGTCAAAAAATTTTTTTCGCTAAAAACCCTCAAAACGTGTCAGAAACACACCCTAGATGATGAAAAGTGCAACCAGAAAGTCAACCGACAACATGCCCGGGGGTACCAATTTGCTCTACGCGTCCCTAGGTAGGGTACTTTTTCATACAAACATCAATGTGCACGGTGCACAAAGTGCGCGGAACAAAAATTGCTCGGTCAGACCTACGGCGGGCCATAACTCGAATACTAAACGTCGCAGACATGGGTCGTAGAACAATTTTAAGCTCGTCTAATCATTCTCTATCCGATTCTGGATAGTGGTTTTTTGACCACTTTTCATCATTTTGTGACACCCCGAACCTAGGGACAGCTCCCTAGCTTTTTGCAAAAAAGTGCACCGAACGGGCCGGAGAGCTCGAGTAGTCAAAAAAATTTTTTTCGCTAAAAACCCTCAAAACGTGTCAGAAACACACCCTAGATGATGAAAAGTGCAACCAGAAAGTCAACCGACAACATGCCCGGGGGTACCAATTTGCTCTACGCGTCCCTAGGTAGGGTACTTTTTCATACAAACATCAATGTGCACGGTGCACAAAGTGCGCGGAACAAAAATTGCTCGGTCAGACCTACGGCGGGCCATAACTCGAATACTAAACGTCGCAGACATGGGTCGTAGAACAATTTTAAGCTCGTCTAATCATTCTCTATCCGATTCTGGATAGTGGTTTTTTGACCACTTTTCATCATTTTGTGACACCCCGAACCTAGGGACAGCTCCCTAGCTTTTTGCAAAAAAGTGCACCGAACGGGCCGGAGAGCTCGAGTAGTCAAAAAATTTTTTTTCGCTAAAAACCCTCAAAACGTGTCAGAAACACACCCTAGATGATGAAAAGTGCAACCAGAAAGTCAACCGACAACATGCCCGGGGGTACCAATTTGCTCTACGCGTCCCTAGGTAGGGTACTTTTTCATACAAACATCAATGTGCACGGTGCACAAAGTGCGCGGAACAAAAATTGCTCGGTCAGACCTACGGCGGGCCATAACTCGAATACTAAACGTCGCAGACATGGGTCGTAGAACAATTTTAAGCTCGTCTAATCATTCTCTATCCGATTCTGGATAGTGGTTTTTTGACCACTTTTCATCATTTTGTGACACCCCGAACCTAGGGACAGCTCCCTAGCTTTTTGCAAAAAAGTGCACCGAACGGGCCGGAGAGCTCGAGTAGTCAAAAAATTTTTTTCGCTAAAAACCCTCAAAACGTGTCAGAAACACACCCTAGATGATGAAAAGTGCAACCAGAAAGTCAACCGACAACATGCCCGGGGGTACCAATTTGCTCTACGCGTCCCTAGGTAGGGTACTTTTTCATACAAACATCAATGTGCACGGTGCACAAAGTGCGCGGAACAAAAATTGCTCGGTCAGACCTACGGCGGGCCATAACTCGAATACTAAACGTCGCAGACATGGGTCGTAGAACAATTTTAAGCTCGTCTAATCATTCTCTATCCGATTCTGGATAGTGGTTTTTTGACCACTTTTCATCATTTTGTGACACCCCGAACCTAGGGACAGCTCCCTAGCTTTTTGCAAAAAAGTGCACCGAACGGGCCGGAGAGCTCGAGTAGTCAAAAAAATTTTTTTCGCTAAAAACCCTCAAAACGTGTCAGAAACACACCCTAGATGATGAAAAGTGCAACCAGAAAGTCAACCGACAACATGCCCGGGGGTACCAATTTGCTCTACGCGTCCCTAGGTAGGGTACTTTTTCATACAAACATCAATGTGCACGGTGCACAAAGTGCGCGGAACAAAAATTGCTCGGTCAGACCTACGGCGGGCCATAACTCGAATACTAAACGTCGCAGACATGGGTCGTAGAACAATTTTAAGCTCGTCTAATCATTCTCTATCCGATTCTGGATAGTGGTTTTTTGACCACTTTTCATCATTTTGTGACACCCCGAACCTAGGGACAGCTCCCTAGCTTTTTGCAAAAAAGTGCACCGAACGGGCCGGAGAGCTCGAGTAGTCAAAAAAATTTTTTTCGCTAAAAACCCTCAAAACGTGTCAGAAACACACCCTAGATGATGAAAAGTGCAACCAGAAAGTCAACCGACAACATGCCCGGGGGTACCAATTTGCTCTACGCGTCCCTAGGTAGGGTACTTTTTCATACAAACATCAAAGTGCGCTTAGCAAAAGTTCTCCGTCAGACCTACGGCGGGCCATAACTCGAAAACTAAACGTCGCAGACATGGGTCGTAGAACAATTTTAAGTTCGTCTAATGATTCTACATCCGATTCTGGATAGTGGTTTTTTGACCACTTTTCAAAATTTTGTGACACCCCAAACCTAGGGGCAGCTCCCTAGCTTTTGTCAAAAAATGGTCACCGAACGGGCCGGAGAGCTCGAGTAGTCAAAAAATTTTTTTTCGCCAAAATCACTGAAAACGTGTAGAAAACGCATTTTAGATGATGAAAAGTGAAACCAGAACGTCAAACAACAACTTTTTTGGGGGTACCCTTTTTACTCTACGGGCCCCTAGGTAAGGCGCGCCATTAGCGCTTTCCTCTCGAGTTCCCAACTTTTGCCCTCCTGGGAACATGATCATTTGTTCATTGCCTACTATAGGGAGGGTACCTTGCTCCGAGGTCAAAAATGAAAATTTCACCAAATCGTAGTTTTTACCTCTATTTTGTCGTAGGAGCATGGTTTGAGGTGTCGGTGGGTCATTTCGGCCCCCATTTGGGTCATACGTCCCCTCCCCGATTTAGTTCGTCGTATGACCATAGTCCGAACTTATGAAGCAAAAGTGGTGTCTGGTGGTGTCTGCCGATGATCTTAACCTATGATTTCGAGTTGATATGCGTATATTAGAGTAAAATTAGGCCTTGTAGTACACGGCTTATGCCCCGGACTAGGTGTCCCGGGGACAAAATCTCGAAAATTACAGACACCCCAGCATCGCTTAAGGTGGTCAGTAGCAAATATATTTTTGGGTCTTCGGACCCATGAAGAGACAGTAGCTGGCTAGTTTGCTGTACTCTTACGCTGAGAACTGGCAGCGTAGAGGGTCTACGGACCCTGAAAGGACCTACCCAACCTTTCAAAAAGCTCCCTGGAGCGGTACATCACGGGTCTACGGACCCTAAGACTTCGTCGTGATGGTTTCAAGCATAAAAGTCGTAACAGTTTAAGAGGTTTTCGTAAGCGTATATTAAATGCATGCTTGAAACTAAGCTTCGTTGTCTTTAAACACTGCAAGACCAATCGAACTTTTTAGGGAAACTCGAAGGATTCACGCTAAGCTCGATGAGCTATTAAGGGTAGTGGTGCATGGTTTGTCGGCGTTCCTTGGATCTAATCCATTGAACAAATGTGTCTGGGGTCATGGTGCAGGTAAAATAGCGTGATGAAACCGGGTTTCCCTTACCAAATGTGGCATAACTTTCCCTGAGAGCGAAGCTCAGACCCACGTAGGGGAGAGCAAAGTGGAACTTAAATGTTCTATGCAGCAAATGTTCGCCATGCGGATAAACAAGTTGGAATAGCTCAATGTAGTGTAATGCAAACACGAATCGCAATTAACGATAAGGGGACCCAGAAGCAATTCTGCGGAACCCTCGGGGAGGTGTGAGTTGATATAATTAGAGGTGATAGTCCAAGTTGTTCGAGCTCCGGCTCGGCAGCCGATACGAGGTTCCTGTTGAGCTTGTACATCGCGCAGAGGCGCCGTTCGGTTCTAGCAATGATTCCCGCCACCATGTTTCATGCGTGCAGAGGTCCGTTAGAGCTCGAGCAATGTGTCCCGCCGTGATTACGAAAAAGTTTAACAGTTGACTAAGTTGGGGGTGTGTTCAAGTAATCGCGCAGAGATGCCGATCGGTTTCTAGCAATGTTTCCCGTCACAAGGTGGTATTGGCACCTGTGCAGAGTGACCGTTAGCAATGTCTCCCGTATCACGGTGGTGTTCTACCACTAGTGCAGAGTGACCGCTAGCAATGTCTCCCGTCACAAGGTGGTAGCCCAGTAGTGCAGAGAAGCCGCTAGCAAGTCTCCCGTCACAGAGTAAGCAGGTCCGCGAAGTGCAGAGTAGCCGTTAGCAATGTCTCCCGTATCACGGTGGTATCATTCCACTAGTGCAGAGTGACCGCTAGCAATGCTTCCCGACACACGGCGGTAGCTTACGCAGTGCAGAGAGACTCAGGAGCAAAGTCTTCCGACACACGGTGGTAACTCGACGAGGTGCAGAGTAACCGTTAGCAATGTCTCCCGTATCACGGTGGAGTTCTTCCACTAGTGCAGAGTGACCGCTAGCAATGTTTCCCGACACATCGAAGGAGTAGATCCACGAAGTGCAGAAAGATCGCTGAACCAATCAATGCATCCCGTCGTGGAGAGCTTACACGCCCGTAGGACAAAACAGTGGGGTGTATCCAAGTGAAACATTAGTATACATGAGAGTGCAGAGTACCGATTGGACTATAGTGGTCAAAACGCAGCCGGGTAATTCAACTCTGTAGCCGTACAAAGGTATCCGCCTGTTAGAAGGACACCGTACGGTTTACAGTTTTAACAAAAATGCAGCCGCGGTAATTTCAACCCAACCCACTATAGCCATTCAATGTATCCGTCATAATCATGTATACCGATCGGAGTAGCCAAAGACAATGTTCGTCTAGTGTTGTTGGGGTGTATGCGCGCAGAGATGCCGTTCGGTTTAAAGCAATGTTTCCCGTCACGAGGTGGTATTGGCACCTGTGCAGAGTGACCGTTAGCAATGTCTCCCGTATCACGGTGGAGTTCTTCCACTAGTGCAGAGTGACCGCTAGCAATGTCTCCCGTCACAAGGTGGTAGCCCAGCAGTGCAGAGAAGCCGCTTTCAGCAATGTTTCCCGTCACGAGGTGGTATTGGCACCTGTGCAGAGTGACCGTTAGCAATGTCTCCCGTATCACGGTGGAGTTCTTCCACTAGTGCAGAGTGACCGCTAGCAATGTCTCCCGTCACAAGGTGGTAGCCCAGCAGTGCAGAGAAGCCGCTGTAGCAAAGTCTCCCGTATCACGGTGGAGTTCTTCCACTAGTGCAGAGAGATCGCTGAACCGTGCAATGTGTCCCGTCGTGCGCACCCGTTCGACCAGATGTAACAAGTTGGGGTGCAAGTTGCAAGTTCACGCGCAGAGATGCCGTTCGGTTTAAAGCAATGTTTCCCGTCACGAGGTGGTATTGGCACCTGTGCAGAGTGACCGTTAGCAATGTCTCCCGTATCACGGTGGAGTTCTTCCACTAGTGCAGAGTGACCGCTAGCAATGTCTCCCGTCACATTGGTGGTAGCCCAGCAGTGCAGAGAAGCCGCTTTCAGCAATGTTTCCCGTCACGAGGTGGTATTGGCACCTGTGCAGAGTGACCGTTAGCAATGTCTCCCGTATCACGGTGGAGTTCTTCCACTAGTGCAGAGTGACCGCTAGCAATGTCTCCCGTCACATTGGTGGTAGCCCAGCAGTGCAGAGAAGCCGCTGTAGCAAAGTCTCCCGTATCACGGTGGTATCATTCCACTAGTGCAGAGAGATCGCTGAACCGTTCAATGTGTCCCGTCGTGGTGTGCTTGTAGCGAGCACGTAGGATACACCTTGCTTTGTTGGTTTGGGATAGGAGTGGTCGCGCAACTGCCTCCACGCCGCAGAGTGCCAGTTCGGATTGAAGGTCAACTTTAGCCGTTCAATGCATCAGTCGGTGGGTGTTCAGATGGCATCACAACTTCCCCTAGGTGCTCAAGTTGGTTGGGTTGCTAAACATATACACATGCGCAGAGTATCGTACGAACTAGCAAAGTCTCCCGTCACGGTGGTAAAGTAATGAGTACCATGCAGTGCAGAGAGATCGTTAGTGCGTGCAATGTACCAGTCGAAGTGTTGTGTTCGCGCATGCGCAGAGTATCGTACGAACTAGCAAAGTCTCCCGTCACGGTGGTTGAGAGTCCCATGCAGTGCAGAGAGATCGTTAGTGCGTGCAATGTACCAGTCGATGTGCAACGTACGGGCATGCGCAGAGTATCGTACAAGCTAGCAAAGTCTCCCGTCACGGTGGTTGTGAGTGACATGCAGTGCAGAGAGATCGTTAGTGAGTGCAATGTACCAGTCGATGTCGTACCAGCATACACCCCCGCTTAGAGGCCCGTTGCTCAAAGAGGTCAAGCAAGAGTGCGCAGAGTGCCGTACCGGCCTAGCAATGTCTCCAGACAGACGTTGGGGGGACACCCCCGACGCAGTGCAGAGAGATCCGCTAGCCGTGTGCAATGCATCCGACGTTGCCTGCTTGTGCCTTAGCGAGTGGCGCCAACGACGCTCCGGCGTCAGAGAACAAATCTCGGTGGTCACGGGGGACTTGCGCCTCGCGTGATCAAGAGTGTAGTTCGTGTTCAAGCAATTGACTCGAATTCTGGTTGATCCTACCAGTGATATACGCTCGTCTCAAAGGTTAAGCCATGCATGTCTAAGTACAAGCTTCCTAGAAAGTGAAACCGCATAAGGCTCAGTATAACAGCTATAATTTACAAGATCCTCATCCAAACAGTTACTTGGATAACTGTGGAAAAGCCAGAGCTAATACATGCATTATGCCGGGACTGTTGGCCTCCGGGTCGGCGGAACTGGTGCACTTATTAGTTAAACCAATCGCCTCCGGGCGCTTTGAGTTGAAATCTGGATAAGGATGCCGATCGTACGGTCGCTTGCGACTGACGACAGATCTTTCAAATGTCTGCCCTATCAACTATTGATGGTAGTGTAGAGGACTACCATGGTTGCGACGGGTAACGGGGAATCAGGGTTCGATTCCGGAGAGGGAGCCTGAGAAATGGCTACCACATCCAAGGAAGGCAGCAGGCGCGTAAATTACCCAATCCCGGCACGGGGAGGTAGTGACGAGAATAAACAATATGGACCTCTCTAACGATGGTCCATAATTGGAATGAGTTGAGCATAAATCCTTTTGCAAGGATCAAGTGGAGGGCAAGTCTGGTGCCAGCAGCCGCGGTAATTCCAGCTCCACTAGCGTATATTAAAGTTGTTGCGGTTAAAACGTTCGAAGTTGATACCCCGTCCAGACTCGCGTCCGTCGCGGGCGCCCGGCCTCTCGGTTGGGACCGTCCGTGTACGCGCTCGCGGCTGCGACTCACAATGGTGTACCTGGGCGTTCTACTCCGTGACGGGTCAGAACTTGTCGCCGCGACCTCGTCGGTCAAGGTCTTGTTCGACCCAGCTTCATGGTGCCCGGGAACTCTCGTTTACCTTGAACAAATTAGAGTGCTCAAAGCAGGCTAGTTCAAAGCGTCCGGTCCTCCGGGGCCGGCGTTGGCCGAGAATAATTTTGCATGGAATAATGGAACATGACCTCGGTCTGAGTGGTTTCGTTGGTTTGTAATAGACCAAGAGGTAATGATTAACAGAAGTAGTCGGGGGCATTGGTATTACGGGCGCGAGAGGTGAAATTCGTAGACCGTCGTAGGACCCACAGAAGCGAAAGCGTTTGCCAAGGATGCTTTCATTAATCAAGAACGAAAGTTAGAGGATCGAAGGCGATTAGATACCGCCCTAGTTCTAACCGTAAACGATGCAATTAGCAATTGGGAGACGCTACCTACCTTCGGTGCTCTCAGTAGCTTCCGGGAAACCAAAATCGGGTTCCGGGGGAAGTATGGTTGCAAGTTGAAACTTAAAGGAATTGACGGAAGGGCACCACAAGAAGTGGAGCTTCGCAGTGTTCATCCCGTAGTCGTCGGGTACAGACGTATGTAAACACGCTCCGACAGAGTTTCGCAAAAAGTGTGTAAAACGGCCTCGGATCGCTCGGAAAGTGCTAAAAACGAGTTCAGAGCACCATTTACCATTAGCGGTGTTATTTACTCGAAATCGGTGATTTTTTTTGTAAAAGTGAAAATCGTGTTTTTTGTGTACTTTTGCCCCCCCCGGTAGCACCCGATTTCCGGTGGGAATTTGGAGTAAAAATCGTGATTTTGGTGCCGGAAGCACTTGATTTTAAGTAAATCGATGCTTCTAAAGCGTTTGCGAGTGTTTTCGAAACGATTCGTGCAGGAAAAGTGTAAAAGTGTATATTTACATTCCCATACATTTTGTATGGAACTTTGTCGTTAATAACTCTGTGAATATTGACCGGAATCTTGCCGGATGTGTTTTGAAGGTGCGCGCAGTGACGCTGAACGTGAATTAACAAAAAACAGAACGAAATCGGTGAAAAAACGAGAAAATTAAAAGTGTCGGGGGTGCTACCGCCGGAGCAACGTGCTTTCGGAAATATCGAAATAAATAGTAATCGCGAATAACTCCGCGAGTTTTGCTCGGATTCGTGTGCGGTTTTCACAGTTGTGCTTGTTTTTATGCGTACAATAAGATTGCATCAAAAAATTTGTGAAAATCGTGAAAAAAATTTTTGACGTTTCTGGTGCAGTTCTCTAATACCCAAGGGACAAATTTTGTCCGGGAAGCAGTTCCCAGGGCAAATTTGAAAAGGCCGTTACTGCTCGAAAAGTGCTCGATTTTTCAAAAAGTGCGCAGAAAATTCGGGGAAGAAGTGTAGTGCCCGCGGCAGCTCGAATCTGCTCGATTCGAGGAGTTCGAGCACTCGAAAACTGCTCGAATTTTTGAAAAATTTCGAAAAATAGAAAAATCAGTGAAGCTGCGGGGTGATAGAGGGCGATAAAGAAAGCACGGGAAAATTATTTCCCCCCCTCCCCCCCACCCTGCTTCCCCCAGGGGGCAGATTATATCGTTGTGAAGCAGTTAACACCAGCAGTGATCAGTGATGTATGAAAATTACAACAGCTGGGCGGCTTAGCATCCCCGGGGTCATTTCGACCCCTCGGGGTTTATCGACCCCCCAGTGTCATCTCGACCCCAAGGGAGTCCATATAGAAGATGGAACTCCCAAACGCAGTTTGAGGTCTCGGCAGCCATCCGTGGACTGCAGCATGAGTGCGGTTCAGAAGAAAACCGTAGTGTCAGCCAAAAT
>NW_024427742.1:62500-70437 GCF_017562075.2 Anopheles merus | reverse complement strand
GTCCATCACAACTCCCCCCCTATATACCCTTTCCCCATCGTTTGGCTTCGCTCCATCCCCCATGCACCTGACCAGGCGTTTACGTCACCCCCGATCACGGTGTCCCGATTCCGTGGGAGTACAGACACAATTTCGGTCCATTTGCGTTTGTACTCCTCGACAGTCAATCGGAACCCACGGCGGTAGGTAAACGGAGCAGAAACAATTCCCCCGCATCTCGACCACAACGAAGTCCTCGCGTTGGTTGTCAATGATGCGCTGAAAAGGATAATCCCCAACTGATACCACTGCGAACCCGGCCAGTGGTATCGGTAACCCAATTGCTGTTATTACTCGGCACCCAATAGGGGTCCGAGAGAATCAAAATATCACAACCCTCGGCACGAGCACTTTGCAAAAGCAGTCTTGGCCATTTGGTCATGATTGAGGTTCTGTTGGAACACTCTAATCATGACTGGGCTGTGGTGTTACCTTTCCAAAGTAGCGGCAACTGCGCTGGCCCAGCGAGTGCCCGATTGCATCCGGCCCTGGCATCCCAAGCACTTCCGCTCCCTAGTGCACGGTCCCTCGTGCTTATCTTCTGCGCAACGGTGGCATTTGCTACTACGGTCCTTGCCACGGCAGCGGGCAGCAGTATGCCCGTATTCGTAGCACCGGTAGCATTGCCGCCGGCGTTCCAATAGCCGAAGCCTGCAGCATTTGCTGAAACCAACCGTGTACTGCCTCGCAGGGCCTGGTCGGTGACCGCTATTGCTGGGCAATCGAAAAATGCGACCAACGTACCGTAATGCGTTTTACGGTCGTGATTTGGTCGCTGAAATTTCAACGCCCAACGCGGCACTCATTTCCGAAGAAATTTCTTCGGATGAGTGCCAGGCGGAATGTGGTGCAGTTCACCCCGCACTGAGGGTGTCCGCGGTCGGCATTTGGCTTTGCCCTCAAGAGCCTTGGACACCTCTCTCCAAAGGGTCATCGTTTCCTGGTGCGACAATGGTGCTAATTCCAGGAGTAGATGACCCTTGAAGTTTGTGCGATTCTCTGCACATCCTCCTTTTTCACACCGTTTCCCTAAGGATTGGCATCATGTCCGCGTACTTGAATCCCCCATTGATTCAAGTTCAATGGCGTTTGGCATTCTGCCGGCCCTGGGATTAAAGGCAGGTGCCGGCTTTTGCTTGGGTTGGGAAGCAGAAGGTTGGGTATTTGCGGCGAGGCTGGCTGCTTGCTCAGCTTCACGCTGCTTCTTCCTCTTCCTCCTCTCCCGGCGCACGGCAGTCTTCCCCTTTACCGTCCGCCATTCTTGCCCCCCCTTGCCC
Organism: Anopheles merus; assembly: GCF_017562075.2. Classification (NCBI taxonomy): domain Eukaryota; kingdom Metazoa; phylum Arthropoda; class Insecta; order Diptera; family Culicidae; genus Anopheles; species Anopheles merus. The sequence continues at coordinate 69,121 of NW_024427742.1, read as the reverse complement.
CCCTTGTGGTCCAGATCCCTGGTCACTTGAAAATTTCCCCTGCCAACGGTTCCTCTGCCGCAACAACCTTACTATTTTCCCCCTTCCCACCCTTTCCCTTTTTCTTGCTATTTTCCCCTCCTTGACCCACCAACTGTTGTCCCTGTTCCTTATTTCCTGCTGTCTTGGCCTCGTTTTCCCTAACTATTATGTCATACATCTCCCGCATGATTCCCCCAAAAACAGTGAAGAATTTGGTGACGTCCGACTCATTCAAGGAATGGAACCCGGTTGCTGATCCTGATTGGGCCTGCCAAAGGCCCCAAGTCTTGCTCCACAACCGGATCCTCCACCAAAGATCCTCTGTTCCCGTTCCCTCATCACATCAATTCCTGACCCGGCCTCCCCTAGCCAAAATGCTGGAAGGTTGTGCAACAGGGCTAATACTGAGCCTATACGCTGTTCCCAATCAGAAAATTGGGGCGTTTTTGCTAAAATAGCCCTGTGCTTCACGGTGTCCCTGATAAACAGCATGAGCTCATGTTTTGCTTTCTGCAATGGGCCCATGGGATTGGAATCTGCTGGATATGCAGTTGCGAAAAATTTCCTGTCATATGTTTGCCCTGCCTTGGAACCCTCCCCTTGGCTGTCTTCCGCGATCTGCGGGAGAACAGATACCCTTTTTGCTTTCCCCCTCCACCTGCCGAAGAAGCTCTTCGTAAGGCAGGTGCCATCGCCTTGGGGCTATCAGCTGGTTTGTTGATGCCCGTCTACCAAAGCTGGTGGCCGAAGCCTTAGACGGGGACATCGTTCCCAGTGAGCTACGGCGGGTGGAATATCTACTGGTTCCTGCCTTTGAGGGACTATTTCTACGAGTAAAGTGGAGCGTGTATTCATCACCATTTTTCTACCGTTAATTTCTATGGTTAATTTCTATGGAGTTATTTATGACTGTCTACTGATTTTCTAAAGGGACTGGCAAAATTTTAATTAATTGATTGAATAATTTAGGCTACTTTTGGTGATGTAACTACAAGGTGTTGATAAGCGAGATTTTAATGTTAAGTTATTATGATTATTAGACGGAAAATTAAAATATTGTCGTGTTTTGACGCGAGATGTCAATAGATTTCGCGCTGTATATAACTGTCAATAGTTTTTTTTTTTGTCGGTGTTATTGAACGTTTAATGTAAATGTCATCACGTAATTAATTAATTTGTCAGGCCTGATTAAGTGTCAATTGAAAAATTATTATTGGTTGTCAATTGTCTAGGGTCAATTGTCTAAGGTCAAAATTTAATGTCACGTTTGTTATTAAATTAAACAGAAGCTATTTTAAAATTATAATATTGTAACAAACAAGGAAATTTAAATTGAGTTAGTTTAATTTAGCAAGATTAGTCATAAATGAATAGCATCAATTATTTAAATGTCAAAGAATACATTGAGAGAGTGTATAAGGTAATTAGATTGGATTAAGTTAAATAAAAGTGAAGGGGGCTCTTTTTTTTTGAGTGGTAAGAAGGGGGGAAGGAATTCCGATAATTATTTTAAGGTATCAAGCTTAATAAATTGAAAATTAGATTGTTTTATTTAAAAGCTGTCAGTCTATTTAATGTCAATGTCAGGTGTAAAAAAATGTCAGAATTGTTTATTTGTCAAATGAAAATGACGTTTTATGTCAAGAGTGCTGATATAAATCTAACCAAACGGTTTAATTAAATATGAAGATGTTAGAAATCGGCAAGGAATTAATAATAATTAATTTAATCGAATATAATTTCTATGTGGATATTTAAAAGAGATGTTTCAAGTGTTATGATGATTATTAAAAAAAATTAGGAGTTTAATTTAATTTCTATTGTCAATCAAGTGATTTTGGATATTAATAATGTAAATATGTTAATTATTAATGACCAGCAAAAAAATTTTATATGAATTATTTTAATTAAATAATTTAGAATTTTTAAGCAAAAGTGAGTTAAATTTAAATTAAATGTTTGAATATATTAATTTTTCCGTTACGACTGTTAATTAATTTAAGTAATAACTGTCAACCAATTAAAATGTCGAACGTGACGTCACTTGTCAGAAATTATAGCTGTCAATTTGATTATGTGTCAACGTTTGATGTCAAGTGGTCAGCTGTTAATTTGATAATGTAAATAAATCTATTTAATTAATTTAAAAACTATTCAAATCGAAAAACTAATTTATTTTTAATAAACATGCAGAGGACCGGGATGAAAATAATAACTACGTGATTAAATAAATTTCTATTTGGAAATGATTTAGATTGAAACTAATGTCAAGTGGAATTAATATTGGTGTGAAGGGAAATGATTTAAATGGCTTGTAATGGAATTATGCTTAAAATGATGAAGCAATGAAATTAAAAGCAGAATATATATTTGTGTATTATTGCGCTGAAGGCGATGTCAATATATTATTAATTGAATGACTTGTTTAAATAATATATATTGTTTATATATTTATAAAGAATAAATAATATTTAAATGATTTAATTGAAATAAATTGCCAACGGAAAGTAACTGAACTAGTGTAAATATTATTATTATCGCGGAAGGCTTGGTGTATTAATAATTCTTCAGAATTTTAGTTATTTCAAAATTTTGAGATTTGAATGAAATGAATGAAATGAATGAAATTTAGGAATGCTTAAAAGTGACAAACTACGTGAGGAGACGTGTGTGCTTCAACGTTACAGGTAAAATGGGAATTTTCCCCCGTTCTATTTTGGCTATGCTACGGGTTACAGGTAAATGGGTTTCCGGTCACCTGCTCTATGCTCCGTTATTGGAGATTATTTTGTTAGCTTTACGAGAGTTTTGAAATTTTGTTAGGATGGATACTTTAAATTTAAATATTCAGTTCTACTTTGAATGAATATAATGATAAGCAAAGCAATAATAAAATAGGATTTAGTTTAAATTGAATATGAGGTCTGCATGGATAATTAAAATATTGAGTCAACTAATAAGAATTATTTATGGAGTATGGCTTTAAAAGTATAATTGATTTTTTAATCTTTTGTTATTGTTTATTAATCGTTCTTGTGGGATCGGGCCGGCAGATAAAAGTAGTAAAGTATTTATGAAAGTATTTAAGAACCCTTGAGTAAAAGTGAGTTTATTTAATTTAAATGTTGAGTATAATTAATTAATCATTGCAAGTGTCAAATTATTTAATTTAATGTCAAAATGGTATGGGGCTTTAATATAAATCTTTTTAAATTATTGCTCAACTTTCCAAATAAGAATTATTAATTATTATAAGACATGCAAACAACCGGGGAAAAAAAGCTACGTGATTTAATGAACTTCTACTTGTTAAGGGTTTTGGATGGAGAGAACGTATTGTCAATAATTAAAAAGGTGGAGAATTGTAATTTAGCAAACGAGTTATTAAAATTGAATTATAAATTAATTTATATTAAGTAGGAAGATGTATTAAGAATTAAATTGATGGTTTAAATGAAAGTTTGCTATGGCAATAATGAAGCAATGAATTAAAATTGAGATTTTTTTTTTATTTGATGTATTTCGCTTAAGGCGTTTTTAATATTTTTTGTTTATTTGAAAAACTTGTTTAAATCAATAAATTTGAAAAGAATGAATTAATATTAAAAGAATTTTAATTGAAATAACTTGCCGACGGAAAGGAATTGAACTAGTGTAAATATAATTATTATAGCGGAAGGCTTTGTATGTGTTGATTTAATTCTTTGGAGTTTAACTTATTTAAATATTTGTGATTTGATTAAATGAATGAAATGAATGAAGTTTAGGAATGCTTAAACCGGGAAAAGGAGTAAATACGTGATTTAAAAATTTCTACTTGTAAAGGGTTATGGATTGGGAGAACGTATTGCCATTAATTTAAAGGTGAAGAATTGTAATTTAGCAACTGAGTTTGTTAATTGAATTTTGACGTAATTTATATTAGTTTTAAAGATGTATATAGAATTCAGATCGATTGTAGAGTGAAATTAAATTGATGGTTTGAAATTGAAGTATGCTATTGCAATAATGAGGCAATGTATTAAAGAGGAATTTATTTAATTTTGCTGTATTGTGTTTAAGGCGGTTTAATTATTTTAATAAAGAGACTTGTTTAAATGAAGATATTTTTCGTATTAATATTGGAATAGAATAAAATAATATTTAAATATTTTAAGTTAAGATAAAATTTCCAACGGAAAGTAACTGGACTGGTTTAATTATTATTATTATCGCGGAAGGCTTTGTATGTGTTAATTTAATTCTTCAGAGTTAAAGTTATTTCAAAATTTTGAGATTTGAATGAATGAATGAAATGAATGAAATTTAGGAATGCTTAAAAGTGACAAACTACGTGAGGAGACGTGTGTGCTTCAACGTTACAGGTAAAATGGGAATTTTCCCCCGTTCTATTTTGGCTATGCTACGGTTACAGGTAAAATGGGTTTCCGGTCACCTTGCTCTATGCTCCGTTATTGGAGATTATTTTGTTAGCTTTACGAGAGTTTTGAAATTTGTTAGGATGGATTTTGAAATTTAAATGGTTAGCTCTACTGGGTTGGAATTATTCTACTTTACGAATGGTGGTTTGAATTATTTATGTCATATATTTTTTGCCTATTTCTACTGTTAGTTTTATATTTAATATGAAATTTAATGCTGAGGGGGAGAAAGAATCGAAATAAGAAAATAAATGCAGTTTTATATAATAATGGTTTAGTTGGGGAACTAATTGAGATTTGGTTAGGTTGTGAATGGGATTTCAAATTCTACACTATAAAATTAAAACTATTTGCCGGTTTGAAAACTCTCGATGTTTCTCGTCGCTGGAACAGATGGAACCGGGAGTCTCGAACACAACACCACTTAGCACAAGTATTCTCGTGGACCGCTCAACGAAAGCTTATTTGCAGAAGGCTTAATTAATTAATTTATTAATTGAACGCAGAAGGCGATGCTAATAATAATTGTCTTATAGGATTTGAATAATTGGTTTTTTTTTTGCAGAGGGCAATTTAATTCAATAAATATGTTTGCTGAAGGCTTATGTAATTGATTTGGTTTATTTAAGGCAAACAGTTTATTTTATAATTGTTATTAATTTATAATAAATTGTGAAGTATTTTGCAGAAGGCAACTATTGAAAATAATTTTGTTCCAACGCTGAAGGCGATGCTAATTTCCCAATGGAAAAAAAGGATTTAAAAAAAGGCAAATTAAATTAATTGATTTTAATTAAATCAAATGCAGAAGGCTTATGGCAATCGGAGCAGTCAACACGAGAACACTGCACTTCACTTTTCACACACACCACACACTAGTGATTCCGGCCGAAGTCTCAACGAATGCTTGATGCAGAAGGTTTAATTTAAAATAAGACGCTGAAGGCGATGCTTTTACTATTAATTTATTGAAATTGGCGAGTAAATTAAATTTAATATTTAAACTAGGTTAATTAAATGGTTTGAAAAGGTATTTAAGCGCTAAGGGCGATTCTAATAAGCAATTAAATGAATTTCTTTGTGAATAAATGATTAGTGCAAAAGGCTAAATAATTTAATAAAATATATTTGTTTTAGTTGCAGAAGGCAATTCTATTTATTTAATTTAATATAACTTGATTATTTATTTAATTTGTTTGCAGAAGGCACTTGGTAAAGACGCTGAAGGCGATGCTAAATTCCCGACGGCAAATGTGGGTTTGTGGAATTAAATTAAAATTGCAGAAGGCTTAGAACAAAAAGCAATCGGAGTTATCAAAACACGGAATCACTTCACTTTCACACACACACACACACACACACTAGTGATTCCGGCCGAAGTCGTCGACGAAAGCTGTTTTTTTAATGAAAGCGCTGAAGGCGTTACAAAATGATATTGCTTAAGGCACTTTTTTTAAAATAATATTTATTAATTAATTGATTTGCAGAAGGCTTCAATTTATTTTCTTCACTGAAGGTGATTCTAAATAAGTTTAATTAAGTAAAATTAAATCAATTTTAAATGCTGAAGGCTTATTTAAAACAAATGGTTTATTAATGGGACACTGAAGGTGATGCTAATTTAAATTGGGAGTAAGTTAATTATATTTAAATAAAATCCACAAAAGGCAGTTAAATGGAAAACGCTGAAGGCGATGCTAATTTCCGCACGAAAAATGTGGGTTTATTGAATAAATTATTAATTGCAGAAGGCTTAATGCAAAGGGCGATCGGAGTTATCAAGACACGGAATCACTTCACTTCACTTTTTCACACACACACACACACACAACACTAGTGATTCCGGCCGAAGTCGTCAACGAGAGCTTATTTAAAAAGATGCGCAGAAGGCGATGCTAAAATTTATTTAATTGCTTAAGGCACTTTTAAATAAAATAATCGAAAGAAAATTATTAATTTATATGTAAATATGCAGAAGGCTTTCTCTTTTGTAATACACTGAAGGTGATTCTAATATATTAAACAAGGGCAATTTAAATCTTTGTTTATTGCAGAAGGCTTTTAAAAATAAATGTATAATAATTGGCACTGAAGGTGATGCTAATTGTAATTAATGGAAAGTTAAAGAAATAGATATTAAAAAAATAATAAAAATCGCAAAATGCAGTTAATTCAAACG
>NW_024427742.1:17500-52500 GCF_017562075.2 Anopheles merus | reverse complement strand
TGATACGGGAGACATTGCTAACGGTCACTCTGCACAGGTGCCAATACCACCTCGTGACGGGAAACATTGCTGAAAGCGGCTTCTCTGCACTGCTGGGCTACCACCAATGTGACGGGAGACATTGCTAGCGGTCACTCTGCACTAGTGGAAGAACTCCACCGTGATACGGGAGACATTGCTAACGGTCACTCTGCACAGGTGCCAATACCACCTCGTGACGGGAAACATTGCTTTAAACCGAACGGCATCTCTGCGCGTGAACTTGCAACTTGCACCCCAACTTGTTACATCTGGTCGAACGGGTGCGCACGACGGGACACATTGCACGGTTCAGCGATCTCTCTGCACTAGTGGAAGAACTCCACCGTGATACGGGAGACTTTGCTACAGCGGCTTCTCTGCACTGCTGGGCTACCACCTTGTGACGGGAGACATTGCTAGCGGTCACTCTGCACTAGTGGAAGAACTCCACCGTGATACGGGAGACATTGCTAACGGTCACTCTGCACAGGTGCCAATACCACCTCGTGACGGGAAACATTGCTGAAAGCGGCTTCTCTGCACTGCTGGGCTACCACCTTGTGACGGGAGACATTGCTAGCGGTCACTCTGCACTAGTGGAAGAACTCCACCGTGATACGGGAGACATTGCTAACGGTCACTCTGCACAGGTGCCAATACCACCTCGTGACGGGAAACATTGCTTTAAACCGAACGGCATCTCTGCGCGCATACACCCCAACAACACTAGACGAACATTGTCTTTGGCTACTCCGATCGGTATACATGATTATGACGGATACATTGAATGGCTATAGTGGGTTGGGTTGAAATTACCGCGGCTGCATTTTTGTTAAAACTGTAAACCGTACGGTGTCCTTCTAACAGGCGGATACCTTTGTACGGCTACAGAGTTGAATTACCCGGCTGCGTTTTGACCACTATAGTCCAATCGGTACTCTGCACTCTCATGTATACTAATGTTTCACTTGGATACACCCCACTGTTTTGTCCTACGGGCGTGTAAGCTCTCCACGACGGGATGCATTGATTGGTTCAGCGATCTTTCTGCACTTCGTGGATCTACTCCTTCGATGTGTCGGGAAACATTGCTAGCGGTCACTCTGCACTAGTGGAAGAACTCCACCGTGATACGGGAGACATTGCTAACGGTTACTCTGCACCTCGTCGAGTTACCACCGTGTGTCGGAAGACTTTGCTCCTGAGTCTCTCTGCACTGCGTAAGCTACCGCCGTGTGTCGGGAAGCATTGCTAGCGGTCACTCTGCACTAGTGGAATGATACCACCGTGATACGGGAGACATTGCTAACGGCTACTCTGCACTTCGCGGACCTGCTTACTCTGTGACGGGAGACTTGCTAGCGGCTTCTCTGCACTACTGGGCTACCACCTTGTGACGGGAGACATTGCTAGCGGTCACTCTGCACTAGTGGTAGAACACCACCGTGATACGGGAGACATTGCTAACGGTCACTCTGCACAGGTGCCAATACCACCTTGTGACGGGAAACATTGCTAGAAACCGATCGGCATCTCTGCGCGATTACTTGAACACACCCCCAACTTAGTCAACTGTTAAACTTTTTCGTAATCACGGCGGGACACATTGCTCGAGCTCTAACGGACCTCTGCACGCATGAAACATGGTGGCGGGAATCATTGCTAGAACCGAACGGCGCCTCTGCGCGATGTACAAGCTCAACAGGAACCTCGTATCGGCTGCCGAGCCGGAGCTCGAACAACTTGGACTATCACCTCTAATTATATCAACTCACACCTCCCCCGAGGGTTCCGCAGAATTGCTTCTGGGTCCCCTTATCGTTAATTGCGATTCGTGTTTGCATTACACTACATTGAGCTATTCCAACTTGTTTATCCGCATGGCGAACATTTGCTGCATAGAACATTTAAGTTCCACTTTGCTCTCCCCTACGTGGGTCTGAGCTTCGCTCTCAGGGAAAGTTATGCCACATTTGGTAAGAGAAACCCGGTTTCATCACGCTATTTTACCTGCACCATGACCCCAGACACATTTGTTCAATGGATTAGATCCAAGGAACGCCGACAAACCATGCACCACTACCCTTAATAGCTCATCGAGCTTAGCGTGAATCCTTCGAGTTTCCCTAAAAAGTTCGATTGGTCTTGCAGTGTTTAAAGACAACGAAGCTTAGTTTCAAGCATGCATTTAATATACGCTTACGAAAACCTCTTAAACTGTTACGACTTTTATGCTTGAAACCATCACGACGAAGTCTTAGGGTCCGTAGACCCGTGATGTACCGCTCCAGGGAGCTTTTTGAAAGGTTGGGTAGGTCCTTTCAGGGTCCGTAGACCCTCTACGCTGCCAGTTCTCAGCGTAAGAGTACAGCAAACTAGCCAGCTACTGTCTCTTCATGGGTCCGAAGACCCAAAAATATATTTGCTACTGACCACCTTAAGCGATGCTGGGGTGTCTGTAATTTTCGAGATTTTGTCCCCGGGACACCTAGTCCGGGGCATAAGCCGTGTACTACAAGGCCTAATTTTACTCTAATATACGCATATCAACTCGAAATCATAGGTTAAGATCATCGGCAGACACCACCAGACACCACTTTTGCTTCATAAGTTCGGACTATGGTCATACGACGAACTAAATCGGGGAGGGGACGTATGACCCAAATGGGGGCCGAAATGACCCACCGACACCTCAAACCATGCTCCTACGACAAAATAGAGGTAAAAACTACGATTTGGTGAAATTTTCATTTTTGACCTCGGAGCAAGGTACCCTCCCTATAGTAGGCAATGAACAAATGATCATGTTCCCAGGAGGGCAAAAGTTGGGAACTCGAGAGGAAAGCGCTAATGGCGCGCCTTACCTAGGGGCCCGTAGAGTAAAAAGGGTACCCCCAAAAAAGTTGTTGTTTGACGTTCTGGTTTCACTTTTCATCATCTAAAATGCGTTTTCTACACGTTTTCAGTGATTTTGGCGAAAAAAAATTTTTTGACTACTCGAGCTCTCCGGCCCGTTCGGTGACCATTTTTTGACAAAAGCTAGGGAGCTGCCCCTAGGTTTGGGGTGTCACAAAATTTTGAAAAGTGGTCAAAAAACCACTATCCAGAATCGGATGTAGAATCATTAGACGAACTTAAAATTGTTCTACGACCCATGTCTGCGACGTTTAGTTTTCGAGTTATGGCCCGCCGTAGGTCTGACGGAGAACTTTTGCTAAGCGCACTTTGATGTTTGTATGAAAAAGTACCCTACCTAGGGACGCGTAGAGCAAATTGGTACCCCCGGGCATGTTGTCGGTTGACTTTCTGGTTGCACTTTTCATCATCTAGGGTGTGTTTCTGACACGTTTTGAGGGTTTTTAGCGAAAAAAATTTTTTTGACTACTCGAGCTCTCCGGCCCGTTCGGTGCACTTTTTTGCAAAAAGCTAGGGAGCTGTCCCTAGGTTCGGGGTGTCACAAAATGATGAAAAGTGGTCAAAAAACCACTATCCAGAATCGGATAGAGAATGATTAGACGAGCTTAAAATTGTTCTACGACCCATGTCTGCGACGTTTAGTATTCGAGTTATGGCCCGCCGTAGGTCTGACCGAGCAATTTTTGTTCCGCGCACTTTGTGCACCGTGCACATTGATGTTTGTATGAAAAAGTACCCTACCTAGGGACGCGTAGAGCAAATTGGTACCCCCGGGCATGTTGTCGGTTGACTTTCTGGTTGCACTTTTCATCATCTAGGGTGTGTTTCTGACACGTTTTGAGGGTTTTTAGCGAAAAAAATTTTTTTGACTACTCGAGCTCTCCGGCCCGTTCGGTGCACTTTTTTGCAAAAAGCTAGGGAGCTGTCCCTAGGTTCGGGGTGTCACAAAATGATGAAAAGTGGTCAAAAAACCACTATCCAGAATCGGATAGAGAATGATTAGACGAGCTTAAAATTGTTCTACGACCCATGTCTGCGACGTTTAGTATTCGAGTTATGGCCCGCCGTAGGTCTGACCGAGCAATTTTTGTTCCGCGCACTTTGTGCACCGTGCACATTGATGTTTGTATGAAAAAGTACCCTACCTAGGGACGCGTAGAGCAAATTGGTACCCCCGGGCATGTTGTCGGTTGACTTTCTGGTTGCACTTTTCATCATCTAGGGTGTGTTTCTGACACGTTTTGAGGGTTTTTAGCGAAAAAAATTTTTTTGACTACTCGAGCTCTCCGGCCCGTTCGGTGCACTTTTTTGCAAAAAGCTAGGGAGCTGTCCCTAGGTTCGGGGTGTCACAAAATGATGAAAAGTGGTCAAAAAACCACTATCCAGAATCGGATAGAGAATGATTAGACGAGCTTAAAATTGTTCTACGACCCATGTCTGCGACGTTTAGTATTCGAGTTATGGCCCGCCGTAGGTCTGACCGAGCAATTTTTGTTCCGCGCACTTTGTGCACCGTGCACATTGATGTTTGTATGAAAAAGTACCCTACCTAGGGACGCGTAGAGCAAATTGGTACCCCCGGGCATGTTGTCGGTTGACTTTCTGGTTGCACTTTTCATCATCTAGGGTGTGTTTCTGACACGTTTTGAGGGTTTTTAGCGAAAAAAATTTTTTTGACTACTCGAGCTCTCCGGCCCGTTCGGTGCACTTTTTTGCAAAAAGCTAGGGAGCTGTCCCTAGGTTCGGGGTGTCACAAAATGATGAAAAGTGGTCAAAAAACCACTATCCAGAATCGGATAGAGAATGATTAGACGAGCTTAAAATTGTTCTACGACCCATGTCTGCGACGTTTAGTATTCGAGTTATGGCCCGCCGTAGGTCTGACCGAGCAATTTTTGTTCCGCGCACTTTGTGCACCGTGCACATTGATGTTTGTATGAAAAAGTACCCTACCTAGGGACGCGTAGAGCAAATTGGTACCCCCGGGCATGTTGTCGGTTGACTTTCTGGTTGCACTTTTCATCATCTAGGGTGTGTTTCTGACACGTTTTGAGGGTTTTTAGCGAAAAAAATTTTTTTGACTACTCGAGCTCTCCGGCCCGTTCGGTGCACTTTTTTGCAAAAAGCTAGGGAGCTGTCCCTAGGTTCGGGGTGTCACAAAATGATGAAAAGTGGTCAAAAAACCACTATCCAGAATCGGATAGAGAATGATTAGACGAGCTTAAAATTGTTCTACGACCCATGTCTGCGACGTTTAGTATTCGAGTTATGGCCCGCCGTAGGTCTGACCGAGCAATTTTTGTTCCGCGCACTTTGTGCACCGTGCACATTGATGTTTGTATGAAAAAGTACCCTACCTAGGGACGCGTAGAGCAAATTGGTACCCCCGGGCATGTTGTCGGTTGACTTTCTGGTTGCACTTTTCATCATCTAGGGTGTGTTTCTGACACGTTTTGAGGGTTTTTAGCGAAAAAAATTTTTTTGACTACTCGAGCTCTCCGGCCCGTTCGGTGCACTTTTTTGCAAAAAGCTAGGGAGCTGTCCCTAGGTTCGGGGTGTCACAAAATGATGAAAAGTGGTCAAAAAACCACTATCCAGAATCGGATAGAGAATGATTAGACGAGCTTAAAATTGTTCTACGACCCATGTCTGCGACGTTTAGTATTCGAGTTATGGCCCGCCGTAGGTCTGACCGAGCAATTTTTGTTCCGCGCACTTTGTGCACCGTGCACATTGATGTTTGTATGAAAAAGTACCCTACCTAGGGACGCGTAGAGCAAATTGGTACCCCCGGGCATGTTGTCGGTTGACTTTCTGGTTGCACTTTTCATCATCTAGGGTGTGTTTCTGACACGTTTTGAGGGTTTTTAGCGAAAAAAATTTTTTTGACTACTCGAGCTCTCCGGCCCGTTCGGTGCACTTTTTTGCAAAAAGCTAGGGAGCTGTCCCTAGGTTCGGGGTGTCACAAAATGATGAAAAGTGGTCAAAAAACCACTATCCAGAATCGGATAGAGAATGATTAGACGAGCTTAAAATTGTTCTACGACCCATGTCTGCGACGTTTAGTATTCGAGTTATGGCCCGCCGTAGGTCTGACCGAGCAATTTTTGTTCCGCGCACTTTGTGCACCGTGCACATTGATGTTTGTATGAAAAAGTACCCTACCTAGGGACGCGTAGAGCAAATTGGTACCCCGGGCATGTTGTCGGTTGACTTTCTGGTTGCACTTTTCATCATCTAGGGTGTGTTTCTGACACGTTTTGAGGGTTTTTAGCGAAAAAAATTTTTTTGACTACTCGAGCTCTCCGGCCCGTTCGGTGCACTTTTTTGCAAAAAGCTAGGGAGCTGTCCCTAGGTTCGGGGTGTCACAAAATGATGAAAAGTGGTCAAAAAACCACTATCCAGAATCGGATAGAGAATGATTAGACGAGCTTAAAATTGTTCTACGACCCATGTCTGCGACGTTTAGTATTCGAGTTATGGCCCGCCGTAGGTCTGACCGAGCAATTTTTGTTCCGCGCACTTTGTGCACCGTGCACATTGATGTTTGTATGAAAAAGTACCCTACCTAGGGACGCGTAGAGCAAATTGGTACCCCCGGGCATGTTGTCGGTTGACTTTCTGGTTGCACTTTTCATCATCTAGGGTGTGTTTCTGACACGTTTTGAGGGTTTTTAGCGAAAAAAATTTTTTTGACTACTCGAGCTCTCCGGCCCGTTCGGTGCACTTTTTTGCAAAAAGCTAGGGAGCTGTCCCTAGGTTCGGGGTGTCACAAAATGATGAAAAGTGGTCAAAAAACCACTATCCAGAATCGGATAGAGAATGATTAGACGAGCTTAAAATTGTTCTACGACCCATGTCTGCGACGTTTAGTATTCGAGTTATGGCCCGCCGTAGGTCTGACCGAGCAATTTTTGTTCCGCGCACTTTGTGCACCGTGCACATTGATGTTTGTATGAAAAAGTACCCTACCTAGGGACGCGTAGAGCAAATTGGTACCCCCGGGCATGTTGTCGGTTGACTTTCTGGTTGCACTTTTCATCATCTAGGGTGTGTTTCTGACACGTTTTGAGGGTTTTTAGCGAAAAAAATTTTTTTGACTACTCGAGCTCTCCGGCCCGTTCGGTGCACTTTTTTGCAAAAAGCTAGGGAGCTGTCCCTAGGTTCGGGGTGTCACAAAATGATGAAAAGTGGTCAAAAAACCACTATCCAGAATCGGATAGAGAATGATTAGACGAGCTTAAAATTGTTCTACGACCCATGTCTGCGACGTTTAGTATTCGAGTTATGGCCCGCCGTAGGTCTGACCGAGCAATTTTTGTTCCGCGCACTTTGTGCACCGTGCACATTGATGTTTGTATGAAAAAGTACCCTACCTAGGGACGCGTAGAGCAAATTGGTACCCCCGGGCATGTTGTCGGTTGACTTTCTGGTTGCACTTTTCATCATCTAGGGTGTGTTTCTGACACGTTTTGAGGGTTTTTAGCGAAAAAAATTTTTTTGACTACTCGAGCTCTCCGGCCCGTTCGGTGCACTTTTTTGCAAAAAGCTAGGGAGCTGTCCCTAGGTTCGGGGTGTCACAAAATGATGAAAAGTGGTCAAAAAACCACTATCCAGAATCGGATAGAGAATGATTAGACGAGCTTAAAATTGTTCTACGACCCATGTCTGCGACGTTTAGTATTCGAGTTATGGCCCGCCGTAGGTCTGACCGAGCAATTTTTGTTCCGCGCACTTTGTGCACCGTGCACATTGATGTTTGTATGAAAAAGTACCCTACCTAGGGACGCGTAGAGCAAATTGGTACCCCGGGCATGTTGTCGGTTGACTTTCTGGTTGCACTTTTCATCATCTAGGGTGTGTTTCTGACACGTTTTGAGGGTTTTTAGCGAAAAAAATTTTTTTGACTACTCGAGCTCTCCGGCCCGTTCGGTGCACTTTTTTGCAAAAAGCTAGGGAGCTGTCCCTAGGTTCGGGGTGTCACAAAATGATGAAAAGTGGTCAAAAAACCACTATCCAGAATCGGATAGAGAATGATTAGACGAGCTTAAAATTGTTCTACGACCCATGTCTGCGACGTTTAGTATTCGAGTTATGGCCCGCCGTAGGTCTGACCGAGCAATTTTGTACTGAAATGTATGGCGGATATATTATTACTCAAACAACATTGCCTTGTATCGTGTCCTACTTGGTCGGCACGGTAAGTATCGACTATAACAAGATTAAATGGATTGAGTGATAACATTTTAAGCCCATTTCCTAAGCCGTGCACCAAAATTGTGTACCGATCAGGGAAAGTACACTACGTACGCGTTCATGGATGTCCATGTTGGTACAAGTTGCCGGTCAGGATAGCCGTGCACCAAAATTGTGTACCGATCAGGGAAAGTACAACACGGAGGGCGCAGCCCGAGCGTACGCGTTCATGGATGTCCATGTTGGTACACATGCACCAAAATTGTGTACCGATCAGGGAAAGTACACTACGTACGCGTTCATGGATGTCCATGTTGGTACAAGTTGCCGGTCAGGATAGCCGTGCACCAAAATTGTGTACCGATCAGGGAAAGTACAACACGGAGGGCGCAGCCCGAGCGTACGCGTTCATGGATGTCCATGTTGGTACACATGCACCAAAATTGTGTACCGATCAGGGAAAGTACACTACGTACGCGTTCATGGATGTCCATGTTGGTACAAGTTGCCGGTCAGGATAGCCGTGCACCAAAATTGTGTACCGATCAGGGAAAGTACAACACGGAGGGCGCAGCCCGAGCGTACGCGTTCATGGATGTCCATGTTGGTACACATGCACCAAAATTGTGTACCGATCAGGGAAAGTACACTACGTACGCGTTCATGGATGTCCATGTTGGTACAAGTTGCCGGTCAGGATAGCCGTGCACCAAAATTGTGTACCGATCAGGGAAAGTACAACACGGAGGGCGCAGCCCGAGCGTACGCGTTCATGGATGTCCATGTTGGTACACATGCACCAAAATTGTGTACCGATCAGGGAAAGTACAACACGGAGGGCGCAGCCCGAGCGTACGCGTTCATGGATGTCCATGTGGTACACATGCACCAAAATTGTGTACCGATCAGGGAAAGTACACTACGTACGCGTTCATGGATGTCCATGTTGGTACAAGTTGCCGGTCAGGATAGCCGTGCACCAAAATTGTGTACCGATCAGGGAAAGTACAACACGGAGGGCGCAGCCCGAGCGTACGCGTTCATGGATGTCCATGTTGGTACAGTTGCCGGTCAGGATAGCCGTGCACCAAAATTGTGTACCGATCAGGGAAAGTACAACACGGAGGGCGCAGCCCGAGCGTACGCGTTCATGGATGTCCATGTTGGTACAAGTTGCCGGTCAGGATAGCCGTGCACCAAAATTGTGTACCGATTAGGGAAAGTACAACACGGAGGGCGCAGCCCGAGCGTACGCGTTCATGGATGTCCATGTTGGTACACATGCACCAAAATTGTGTACCGATCAGGGAAAGTACACTACGTACGCGTTCATGGATGTCCATGTTGGTACAAGTTGCCGGTCAGGATAGCCGTGCACCAAAATTGTGTACCGATCAGGGAAAGTACAACACGGAGGGCGCAGCCCGAGCGTACGCGTTCATGGATGTCTATACTTCTAACATCCATATTCTTCATTAGAAAAGCATTAGAAAGATATCTATACTTCTAACATCCAGATTCTTCATTAGAAAAGCATTAGAAAGATATCTATACTTCTAACATCCATATTCTTCATTAGAAAAGCATTAGAAAGATATCTATACTTCTTACATCCATATTCTGCATTAGAAAAGCATTAGAAAGATATCTATACTTCTAACATCCAGATTCTTCATTAGAAAAGCATTAGAAAGATATCTATACTTCTAACATCCATATTCTTCATTAGAAAAGCATTAGAAAGATATCTATACTTCTAACATCCAGATTCTTCATTAGAAAAGCATTAGAAAGATATCTATACTTCTAACATCCATATTCTTCATTAGAAAAGCATTAGAAAGATATCTATACTTCTAACATCCATATTCTTCATTAGAAAAGCATTAGAAAGATATCTATACTTCTAACATCCATATTCTTCATTAGAAAAGCATTAGAAAGATATCTATACTTCTTACATCCATATTCTGCATTAGAAAAGCATTAGAAAGATATCTATACTTCTAACATCCAGATTCTTCATTAGAAAAGCATTAGAAAGATATCTATACTTCTAACATCCATATTCTTCATTAGAAAAGCATTAGAAAGATATCTATACTTCTAACATCCAGATTCTTCATTAGAAAAGCATTAGAAAGATATCGATACTTCTAACATCCATATTCTTGCATTAGAAAAGCATTAGAAAGATATCTATACTTCTAACATCCATAATCTTGCATTAGAAAAGCATTAGAAAGATATCTATACTTCTAACATCCAGATTCTTCATTAGAAAAGCATTAGAAAGATATCTATACTTCTAACATCCATATTCTTCATTAGAAAAGCATTAGAAAGAAATCTATACTTGTAACATCCAGATTCTTCATTAGAAAAGCATTAGAAAGATATCTATACTTCTAACATCCATATTCTTCATTAGAAAAGCATTAGAAAGATATCTATACTTCTAACATCCATATTCTTCATTAGAAAAGCATTAGAAAGATATCTATACTTCTAACATCCATATTCTTCATTAGAAAAGCATTAGAAAGATATCTATACTTCTAACATCCATATTCTTCATTAGAAAAGCATTAGAAAGATATCTATACTTCTAACATCCAGATTCTTCATTAGAAAAGCATTAGAAAGATATCGATACTTCTAACATCCATATTCTTCATTAGAAAAGCATTCGAAAGATATCTATACTTCTAACATCCATATTCTTCATTAGAAAAGCATTAGAAAGATATCTATACTTCTAACATCCATATTCTTGCATTAGAAAAGCATTAGAAAGATATCTATACTTCTAACATCCATATTCTTCATTAGAAAAGCATTAGAAAGATATCTATACTTCTAACATCCAGATTCTTCATTAGAAAATCATTAGAAAGATATCTATACTTCTAACATCCATATTCTTCATTAGAAAAGCATTAGAAAGATATCTATACTTCTAACATCCAGATTCTTGCATAAGAAAAGCATTACAAAGATATCTATACTTCTAACATCCAGATTCTTGCATTAGAAAAGCATTAGAAAGATATCTATACTTCTAACATCCAGATTCTTGCATTAGAAAAGCATTAGAAAGATATCTATACTTCTAACATCCAGATTCTTGCATTAGAAAGCATTCGAAAGATATCTATACTTCTAACATCCAGATTCTTCATTAGAAAAGCATTAGAAAGATATCTATACTTCTTACATCCATACTCTTCATTAGAAAAGCATTAGAAAGATATCTATACTTCTAACATCCAGATTCTTCATTAGAAAAGCATTAGAAAGATATCTATACTTCTAACATCCATATTCTTCATTAGAAAAGCATTAGAAAGATATCTATACTTCTAACATCCATATTCTTCATTAGAAAAGCATTAGAAGATATCTATACTTCTTACATCCAGATTCTTCATTAGAAAAGCATTAGAAAGATATCTATACTTCTAACATCCATATTCTTCATTAGAAAAGCACTAGAAAGATATCTATACTTCTAACATCCATATTCTTCATTAGAAAAGCATTAGAAAGATATCTATACTTCTAACATCCAGATTCTTGCATAAGAAAAGCATTACAAAGATATCTATACTTCTAACATCCAGATTCTTGCATTAGAAAAGCATTAGAAAGATATCTATACTTCTAACATCCAGATTCTTGCATTAGAAAAGCATTAGAAAGATATCTATACTTCTAACATCCAGATTCTTGCATTAGAAAGCATTCGAAAGATATCTATACTTCTAACATCCAGATTCTTCATTAGAAAAGCATTAGAAAGATATCTATACTTCTTACATCCATACTCTTCATTAGAAAAGCATTAGAAAGATATCTATACTTCTAACATCCAGATTCTTCATTAGAAAAGCATTAGAAAGATATCTATACTTCTAACATCCATATTCTTCATTAGAAAAGCATTAGAAAGATATCTATACTTCTAACATCCATATTCTTCATTAGAAAAGCATTAGAAAGATATCTATACTTCTTACATCCAGATTCTTCATTAGAAAAGCATTAGAAAGATATCTATACTTCTAACATCCATATTCTTCATTAGAAAAGCACTAGAAAGATATCTATACTTCTAACATCCATATTCTTCATTAGAAAAGCATTAGAAAGATATCTATACTTCTTACATCCAGATTCTTGCATTAGAAAAGCATTAGAAAGATATCTATACTTCTAACATCCATATTCTTCATTAGAAAAAGCATTAGAAAGATATCTATACTCTACTAACATCCATATTCTTCATTAGAAAAGCATTAGAAAGATATCTATACTTCTAACATCCAGATTCTTCATTAGAAAATCATTAGAAAGATATCTATACTTCTAACATCCAGATTCTTCATTAGAAAAGCATTAGAAAGATATCTATACTTCTAACATCCATATTCTTGCATAAGAAAAGCATTAGAAAGATATCTATACTTCTAACATCCATATTCTTCATTGGAAAAGCATTAGAAAGATATCTATACTTCTAACATCCATATTCTTCATTAGAAAAGCATTAGAAAGAAATCTATACTTCTAACATCCATATTCTTCATTAGAAAAGCATTAGAAAGATATCTATACTTCTAACATCCAGATTCTTCATTAGAAAAGCATTAGAAAGATATCTTTACTTCTAACATCCATATTCTTCATTAGAAAAGCATTAGAAAGAAATCTATACTTCTAACATCCAGATTCTTGCATTAGAAAAGCATTAGAAAGATATCTATACTTCTAAAATCCATATCCTCTATTAGAAAAGCATTAGAAAGATATCTATACTTCTAACATCCATATTCTTCATTAGAAAAGCATTAGAAAGATATCTATACTTCTAACATCCATATTCTTCATTAGAAAAGCATTAGAAAGATATCTATACTTCTAACATCCAGATTCTTCATTAGAAAATCATTAGAAAGATATCTATACTTCTAACATCCAGATTCTTGCATTAGAAAAGCATTAGAAAGATATCTATACTTCTAACATCCAGAGGTACGCGTTCATGGATGTCCATGTTGGTACAAGTTGCCGGTCAGGATAGCCGTGCACCAAAATTGTGTACCGATCAGGGAAAGTACAACACGGAGGGCGCAGCCCGAGCGTACGCGTTCATGGATGTCTATACTTCTAACATCCAGATTCTTCATTAGAAAAGCATTAGAAAGATATCTATACTTCTAACATCCAGATTCTTCATTAGAAAAGCATTAGAAAGATATCTATACTTCTAACATCCATATTCTTCATTAGAAAAGCATTAGAAAGATATCTATACTTCTAACATCCAGATTCTTCATAAGAAAAGCATTAGAAAGATATCTTTACTTCTAACATCCAGATTCTTCATTAGAAAAGCATTAGAAAGATATCTATACTTCTAACATCCATATTCTGCATTAGAAAAGCATTAGAAAGATATCTATACTTCTAACATCCATATTCTTCATTAGAAAAGCATTAGAAAGATATCTATACTTCTAACATCCAGATTCTTCATTAAAAAGCATTAGAAAGATATCTATACTTCTAACATCCATATTCTTCATTAGAAAAGCATTAGAAAGATATCTATACTTCAACATCCAGAGCATACGCGTTCATGGATGTCCATGTTGGTACAAGTTGCGGTCAGGATAGCCGTGCACCAAAATGTGTACCGATCAGGGAAAGTACAACACGGAGGGCGCAGCCCGAGCGTACGCGTTCATGGATGTCCATGTTGGTACAATCTACATGTACGTACCTAGTTTTTGTGTCAAAAGTTGCAATAAAGTGCTTGTATGCTTAAAATGCTTATCTCAACCGGTCACCTTTTGGCCTGCCCTTTTATAGACAGAAACCTGGAAAGATACGCCCGAGGGCGGTAGCCCGAGGGCGAAACTCGCGATTTTTGTGTTTTTCCATTCGCCCGGGACGACGAAATGAGCTCTGTGCACATCGTGCCGAAAACTGTCTTCTCCACCTTTGTTTTTGTCCGTCTGATCATAAAATCACCCTTATTTGTGTACCACTTAGAGTGCGCAGCCCAAACGTACGCGTTAATGTTAATGTTTGTATACACTACATGTATGTTCCTAGGATTTGGTAATTGAGTCAAACACACAATTCCCCGACCGTCGCGGACACCATTCTTGGACAGAAGTCCTAGTACGTAGAGTACTTTCCCTAGGTATGTGCCCGTTCGTGACTATCGTTGCGTGCATACGGACACGCTTGGGTATGTTTACCATACAAGGTTTACTAGGGAACCTGCTTGCTCGACCATTGCCCTCCCGTCGCGGACACCATTCTTGGACAGAAGTCCTAGTACGTAGAGTACTTTCCCTAGGTATGTGCCCGTTCGTGACTATCGTTGCGTGCATACGGACACGCTTGGGTATGTTTACCATACAAGGTTTACTAGGGAAACCTGCTTGCTCGACCATTGCCCTCCCGTCGCGGACACCATTCTTGGACAGAAGTCCTAGTACGTAGAGTACTTTCCCTAGGTATGTGCCCGTTCGTGACTATCGTTGCGTGCATACGGACACGCTTGGGTATGTTTACCATACAAGGTTTACTAGGGAAACCTGCTTGCTCGACCATTGCCCTCCCGTCGCGGACACCATTCTTGGACAGAAGTCCTAGTACGTAGAGTACTTTCCCTAGGTATGTGCCCGTTCGTGACTATCGTTGCGTGCATACGGACACGCTTGGGTATGTTTACCATACAAGGTTTACTAGGGAAACCTGCTTGCTCGACCATTGCCCTCCCGTCGCGGACACCATTCTTGGACAGAAGTCCTAGTACGTAGAGTACTTTCCTAGGTATGTGCCCGTTCGTGACTATCGTTGCGTGCATACGGACACGCTTGGGTATGTTTACCATACAAGGTTTACTAGGGAAACCAGGAAGGAATTCTAGGCACACGTTTTGTTCCATCCACAGTAACTTTCGTTCTCTTAAGGTAGCTATTTAACTGTTTGCCATGATAAGCAACCTGCTTCCCCGACCGTCACGGACACCATTCTTGGACAGAAGTCCTAGTACGTAGAGTACTTTCCCTAGGTATGTGCCCGTTCGTGACTATCGTTGCGTGCATACGGACACGCTTGGGTATGTTTACCATACAAGGTTTACTAGGGAAACCTGCTTGCTCGACCATTGCCCTCCCGTCGCGGACACCATTCTTGGACAGAAGTCCTAGTACGTAGAGTACTTTCCCTAGGTATGTGCCCGTTCGTGACTATCGTTGCGTGCATACGGACACGCTTGGGTATGTTTACCATACAAGGTTTACTAGGGAAACCTGCTTGCTCGACCATTGCCCTCCCGTCGCGGACACCATTCTTGGACAGAAGTCCTAGTACGTAGAGTACTTTCCCTAGGTATGTGCCCGTTCGTGACTATCGTTGCGTGCATACGGACACGCTTGGGTATGTTTACCATACAAGGTTTACTAGGGAAACCTGCTTGCTCGACCATTGCCCTCCCGTCGCGGACACCATTCTTGGACAGAAGTCCTAGTACGTAGAGTACTTTCCCTAGGTATGTGCCCGTTCGTGACTATCGTTGCGTGCATACGGACACGCTTGGGTATGTTTACCATACAAGGTTTACTAGGGAAACCTGCTTGCTCGACCATTGCCCTCCCGTCGCGGACACCATTCTTGGACAGAAGTCCTAGTACGTAGAGTACTTTCCCTAGGTATGTGCCCGTTCGTGACTATCGTTGCGTGCATACGGACACGCTTGGGTATGTTTACCATACAAGGTTTACTAGGGAAACCTGCTTGCTCGACCATTGCCCTCCCGTCGCGGACACCATTCTTGGACAGAAGTCCTAGTACGTAGAGTACTTTCCCTAGGTATGTGCCCGTTCGTGACTATCGTTGCGTGCATACGGACACGCTTGGGTATGTTTACCATACAAGGTTTACTAGGGAAACCTGCTTGCTCGACCATTGCCCTCCCGTCGCGGACACCATTCTTGGACAGAAGTCCTAGTACGTAGAGTACTTTCCCTAGGTATGTGCCCGTTCGTGACTATCGTTGCGTGCATACGGACACGCTTGGGTATGTTTACCATACAAGGTTTACTAGGGAAACCTGCTTGCTCGACCATTGCCCTCCCGTCGCGGACACCATTCTTGGACAGAAGTCCTAGTACGTAGAGTACTTTCCCTAGGTATGTGCCCGTTCGTGACTATCGTTGCGTGCATACGGACACGCTTGGGTATGTTTACCATACAAGGTTTACTAGGGAAACCTGCTTGCTCGACCATTGCCCTCCCGTCGCGGACACCATTCTTGGACAGAAGTCCTAGTACGTAGAGTACTTTCCCTAGGTATGTGCCCGTTCGTGACTATCGTTGCGTGCATACGGACACGCTTGGGTATGTTTACCATACAAGGTTACTAGGGAAACCAGGAAGGAATTCTAGGCACACGTTTGTTCCATCCACAGTAACTTTCGTTCTCTTAAGGTAGCTATTTAACTTGTTTGCCATGATAAGTAACCTGCTTCCCCGACCGTCGCGGACACCATTCTTGGACAGAAGTCCTAGTACGTAGAGTACTTTCCCTAGGTATGTGCCCGTTCGTGACTATCGTTGCGTGCATACGGACACGCTTGGGTATGTTTACCATACAAGGTTTACTAGGGAAACCTGCTTGCTCGACCATTGCCCTCCCGTCGCGGACACCATTCTTGGACAGAAGTCCTAGTACGTAGAGTACTTTCCCTAGGTATGTGCCCGTTCGTGACTATCGTTGCGTGCATACGGACACGCTTGGGTATGTTTACCATACAAGGTTTACTAGGGAAACCAGGAAGGAATTCTAGGCACACGTTTGTTCCATCCACAGTAACTTTCGTTCTCTTAAGGTAGCATTTAACTTGTTTCCATGATAAGTAACCTGCTTCCCCGACCGTCGCGGACACCATTCTTGGACAGAAGTCCTAGTACGTAGAGTACTTTCCCTAGGTATGTGCCCGTTCGTGACTATCGTTGCGTGCATACGGACACGCTTGGGTATGTTTACCATACAAGGTTTACTAGGGAAACCTGCTTGCTCGACCATTGCCCTCCCGTCGCGGACACCATTCTTGGACAGAAGTCCTAGTACGTAGAGTACTTTCCCTAGGTATGTGCCCGTTCGTGACTATCGTTGCGTGCATACGGACACGCTTGGGTATGTTTACCATACAAGGTTTACTAGGGAAACCTGCTTGCTCGACCATTGCCCTCCCGTCGCGGACACCATTCTTGGACAGAAGTCCTAGTACGTAGAGTACTTTCCCTAGGTATGTGCCCGTTCGTGACTATCGTTGCGTGCATACGGACACGCTTGGGTATGTTTACCATACAAGGTTTACTAGGGAAACCTGCTTGCTCGACCATTGCCCTCCCGTCGCGGACACCATTCTTGGACAGAAGTCCTAGTACGTAGAGTACTTTCCCTAGGTATGTGCCCGTTCGTGACTATCGTTGCGTGCATACGGACACGCTTGGGTATGTTTACCATACAAGGTTTACTAGGGAAACCTGCTTGCTCGACCATTGCCCTCCCGTCGCGGACACCATTCTTGGACAGAAGTCCTAGTACGTAGAGTACTTTCCCTAGGTATGTGCCCGTTCGTGACTATCGTTGCGTGCATACGGACACGCTTGGGTATGTTTACCATACAAGGTTTACTAGGGAAACCTGCTTGCTCGACCATTGCCCTCCCGTCGCGGACACCATTCTTGGACAGAAGTCCTAGTACGTAGAGTACTTTCCCTAGGTATGTGCCCGTTCGTGACTATCGTTGCGTGCATACGGACACGCTTGGGTATGTTTACCATACAAGGTTTACTAGGGAAACCTGCTTGCTCGACCATTGCCCTCCCGTCGCGGACACCATTCTTGGACAGAAGTCCTAGTACGTAGAGTACTTTCCCTAGGTATGTGCCCGTTCGTGACTATCGTTGCGTGCATACGGACACGCTTGGGTATGTTTACCATACAAGGTTTACTAGGGAAACCTGCTTGCTCGACCATTGCCCTCCCGTCGCGGACACCATTCTTGGACAGAAGTCCTAGTACGTAGAGTACTTTCCCTAGGTATGTGCCCGTTCGTGACTATCGTTGCGTGCATACGGACACGCTTGGGTATGTTTACCATACAAGGTTTACTAGGGAAACCTGCTTGCTCGACCATTGCCCTCCCGTCGCGGACACCATTCTTGGACAGAAGTCCTAGTACGTAGAGTACTTTCCCTAGGTATGTGCCCGTTCGTGACTATCGTTGCGTGCATACGGACACGCTTGGGTATGTTTACCATACAAGGTTTACTAGGGAAACCAGGAAGGAATTCTAGGCACACGTTTTGTTCCATCCACAGTAACTTTCGTTCTCTTAAGGTAGCTATTTAACTTGTTTGCCATGATAAGTAACCTGCTTCCCCGACCGTCGCGGACACCATTCTTGGACAGAAGTCCTAGTACGTAGAGTACTTTCCCTAGGTATGTGCCCGTTCGTGACTATCGTTGCGTGCATACGGACACGCTTGGGTATGTTTACCATACAAGGTTTACTAGGGAAACCTGCTTGCTCGACCATTGCCCTCCCGTCGCGGACACCATTCTTGGACAGAAGTCCTAGTACGTAGAGTACTTTCCCTAGGTATGTGCCCGTTCGTGACTATCGTTGCGTGCATACGGACACGCTTGGGTATGTTTACCATACAAGGTTTACTAGGGAAACCAGGAAGGAATTCTAGGCACACGTTTTGTTCCATCCACAGTAACTTTCGTTCTCTTAAGGTAGCTATTTAACTTGTTTGCCATGATAAGCAACCTGCTTCCCCGACCGTCGCGGACACCATTCTTGGACAGAAGTCCTAGTACGTAGAGTACTTTCCCTAGGTATGTGCCCGTTCGTGACTATCGTTGCGTGCATACGGACACGCTTGGGTATGTTTACCATACAAGGTTTACTAGGGAAACCTGCTTGCTCGACCATTGCCCTCCCGTCGCGGACACCATTCTTGGACAGAAGTCCTAGTACGTAGAGTACTTTCCCTAGGTATGTGCCCGTTCGTGACTATCGTTGCGTGCATACGGACACGCTTGGGTATGTTTACCATACAAGGTTTACTAGGGAAACCTGCTTGCTCGACCATTGCCCTCCCGTCGCGGACACCATTCTTGGACAGAAGTCCTAGTACGTAGAGTACTTTCCCTAGGTATGTGCCCGTTCGTGACTATCGTTGCGTGCATACGGACACGCTTGGGTATGTTTACCATACAAGGTTTACTAGGGAAACCTGCTTGCTCGACCATTGCCCTCCCGTCGCGGACACCATTCTTGGACAGAAGTCCTAGTACGTAGAGTACTTTCCCTAGGTATGTGCCCGTTCGTGACTATCGTTGCGTGCATACGGACACGCTTGGGTATGTTTACCATACAAGGTTTACTAGGGAAACCAGGAAGGAATTCTAGGCACACGTTTTGTTCCATCCACAGTAACTTTCGTTCTCTTAAGGTAGCTATTTAACTAGACATCATCGGACAGCCGAACGGAGCAGACGTGTTCTCACCTCGCTCCCGCTCGACACCAGAGTTCTACCGAACATTTTATACCCGGAGGCCCCGCCGCTACGGTATAAATTTGCTCGGTGCTCTGCTCATCCGCTCAGTCTTCTTCCAGCCTTCGAGACGGCGTTACGCTGCCCAAATACCCAGCGATCAGTGATTTTGTGTGTGTGTGTGTGAAAGTGTCAGTATTCTTTTAACCGTTGACGAGGAAGGTCGTGCTTCTGCTAGTCTCAGTTTTTAGAGTGCTTGATACAGTGTGTGTGTGTGTGTGCAGTGTGGTGCAGTGTGGTGCAGTGTTCCGTGTTAACAATTCCAACCGCTATTAGCATCGCCTTCTGCGTTTAATATTTTAATTATTCTGCCGTCGGCCTTTTCCCGTCGGCATTTTAGCATCGCCTTCTGCGTTAATTATTTTAATTATTTTGCCGTCGGCTTTTTTCCCGTCGGTATTTTAGCATCACCTTCTGTGTATTTTATTTAATTTTATTTTGCCGTCGGCTTTTTTCCCGTCGGCATTTTAGCATCACCTTCTGTGTATTTTATTTATTCTTTTTGCCGTCGGCTTTTCCCCGTCGGCATTTTAGCATCACCTTCTGTGTATTTAATTTAATTTAATTGTTTTACGTCGGCTTTTTTCCCGTCGGCATTTTAGCATCACCTTCTGTGTATTTATTTAATTCACTATTTTGCCGTCGGCATTTTTCCCATCGGCATTCTAGCATCACCTTCTGTGTATCTATTTAATTTATTATTTTGCTGTCGGCATTTTTCCCGTCGGCATTTTAGCATCACCTTCTGTGTATTTTATTTATTCTTTTTGCCGTCGGCTTTTTTTTTCCGTTGGCATTTTAGCATCACCTTCTGTGTTTTTTATTTAATTTTATTTATTTTGCCGTCGGGTTTTTTTTTCCCGTCGGCATTTTAGCATCACCTTCTGTGTATTTTATTTATTTCTTTTTGCCGTCGGCTTTTCCCGTCGGCATTTTAGCATCACCTTCTGTGTATTAAAATAAATTTTTATTTTTTGCCATCGGCTTTTTTCCGTCGGCATATTTGCAATTTAAAATTTTAAAATAATTAAGCTTTGGAATTGTTAACCGGTACTGTAAGTGCCACGTGTGAGTGAAGTGAAGTGATTCCGTGTCTTGATAACTCCGATTGCCTTTTTGTTAAGCCTTCTGCAAAAATAATAATTCAAAAAAAACCCACATTTGCCGTCGGGAATTAGCATCGCCTTCAGCGTTTGAATTAACTGCATTTTGCGAATTTTATTATTGTTTTTTTTTTTTTTTCTTTAACTTTCCATTAATTACAATTAGCATCACCTTCAGTGCCAATTATTATACATTCATTTAAAAAAGCCTTCTGCAATAAACAAAGATTTAAATTGCCCTTGTTTAATATATTAGAATCACCTTCAGTGTATTACAAAAGAGAAAGCCTTCTGCATATTTATATATAAATTAATAATTTTCTTTCGATTATTTTATTTAAAAGTGCCTTAAGCAATTAAATAAATTTTAGCATCGCCTTCTGCGCATCTTTTTAAATAAGCTCTCGTTGACGACTTCGGCCGGAATCACTAGTGTGTGTGTGTGTGTGAAAAAGTGAAGTGAAGTGATTCCGTGTCTTGATAACTCCGATCGCCCTTTGCATTAAGCCTTCTGCAATTAATAATTTATTCAATAAACCCACATTTTTCGTGCGGAAATTAGCATCGCCTTCAGCGTTTTCCATTTAACTGCCTTTTGTGGATTTTATTAAATATAATTAACTTACTCCCAACTTAAATTAGCATCACCTTCAGTGTCCCATTAATAAACCATTTGTTTTAAATAAGCCTTCAGCATTTAAAATTTATTTAATTTTACTTAATTAAATTTATTTAGAATCACCTTCAGTGAAAAATCCTAAGCCTTCTGCAAATCAATTATTAATAAATATATTAAAAAAAAGTGCCTTAAGCAATATCATTTTGTTACGCCTTCAGCGCTTTCATTAAAAAAACAGCTTTCGTCGACGACTTCGGCCGGAATCACTAGTGTGTGTGTGTGTGTGTGTGAAAGTGAAGTGATCCGTGTTTTGATAACTCCGATTGCTTTTTGTTCTAAGCCTTCTGCAATTTTAATTGATTTAATTCTACAAACCCACATTTGCCGTCGGGAATTTAGCATCGCCTTCAGCGTCTTTACCAAGTGCCTTCTGCAAACAAATTAAATAAATAATCAAGTTATATTAAATTAAATAAAAAGAATTGCCTTCTGCAACTAAAACAAATATATTTTATTAAATATTTAGCCTTTTGCACTAATCATTTATTCACAAAGAAATTCATTTGATTGCTTATTAGAATCGCCCTCAGCGCTTAAATACCTTTTCAAACCATTTAATTAACCTAGTTTAAATTTATAATTAAAATTCACTCGCCAATTTCAATAAATTAATAGTAAAAGCATCGCCTTCAGCGTCTTATTTTAAATTAAACCTTCTGCATCAAGCATTCGTTGAGACTTCGGCCGGAATCACTAGTGTGTGTGTGTGTGAAAAGTGAAGTGCAGTGTTCTCGTGTTGACTGCTCCGATTGCCATAAGCCTTCTGCATTTGATTTAATTAAAATCAATTAATTTAATTTGCCTTTTTTTTAAATCCTTTTTTTTTCATTGGGAAATTAGCATCGCCTTCAGCGTTGGAACAAAATTATTTTCAATAGTTGCCTTCTGCAAAATACTTCACAATTTATTATAAATTTAATAACAATTATTAAATAAACTGTTTGCCTTAAATAAACCAAATTAATTACATAAGCCTTCAGCAAATATATTTATTGAATTAAATTGCCCTCAGCAAAAAAAAAAAAAAATATTCAAAATCCTTTAAGACAATTATTATTAGCATCGCCTTCTGCGTTCAATTAATAAATTAATTAATTAAGCCTTCTGCAAATAAGCCTTCGTTGAGCGGTCCACGAGAATACTTGTGCTAAGTGTGTGTTGTGTTCGAGACTCCCGGTTCCATCTGTTCCAGCGACGAGAAACATCGAGAGTTTTCAAACCGGCAAATAGTTTAAATTTTTATAGTGTAGAATTTGAAATCCCATTCACAACCTAACCAAATCTCAATTAGTTCCCCAACTAAACCATTATTATATAAAACTGCATTTATTTTCTTATTTCGATTCTTTCTCCCCCTCAGCATTAAATTTCATATTAAATATAAAACTAACAGTAGAAATAGGCAAAAAATATATTACATAAATAATTCAAACCACCATTCGTAAAGTAGAATAATTCCAAACCCAGTAGAGCTAACAATTTAAATTTCAAAATCCATCCTAACAAAATTTCAAAACTCTCGTAAAGCTAACAAAATAATCTCCAATAACGGAGCATAGAGCAAGGTGACCGGAAACCCATTTTACCTGTAACCCGTAGCATAGCCAAAATAGAACGGGGGAAAATTCCCATTTTACCTGTAACGTTGAAGCACACACGTCTCCTCACGTAGTTTGTCACTTTTAAGCATTCCTAAATTTCATTCATTTCATTCATTTCATTCAAATCTCAAAATTTTGAAATAACTTTAACTCTGAAGAATTAAATTAACACATACAAAGCCTTCCGCGATAATAATAATTAAACCAGTCCAATTACTTTCCGTTGGAAATTTTTTCTTTACTTAAAATATTAAAATATTATTTTATTCTATTCAAATATTAATACGAAAAATCTTCATTAAACAAGTCTTTTATTAAAATTAATAAACCGCCTTAAGCACAATACAGCAAAATTAAATAAATTCCTCTTTTATACATTGCCTCATTATTGCTATAGCATACTTCAATTTCAAACCATCAATTTAATTTCACTCTACAATCGATCTCAATTCTTATATACATCTTAAAACTTAATATAAATTATTTGAATTAAATTAACAAACTCAGTTGCTTAATTACAATTCTTCACCTTTTAAATTATTGGCAATACGTTCTCCCAATCCATAACCCTTAACAAGTACAAATTAATCAAATCACGTAGTTATTCCTTTTCTCCCGGTTTAAGCATTCCTAAACTTCATTCATTTCATTCATTTCATTCATATCACAAATAATTAAATAACTGAAACTCCAAAGAAATAAATCAACACATACAAAGCCTTCCGCTATAATAATTTTATTTACACTAGTTCAATTCCTTTCCGTCGGGAAATTTATTTCAATTAAATTATCTAAATATAATTTTATACTTTTCAAACATTTATTCATTTAAACAAGCCTTTCAATTAAAAAAAATTATTAATTGCCTTCAGCAAAATTCATCAAATTAAATAATCTCAATTTTAATTCGTTGCTTCATTATTGCCATAGCATACTTTCATTTAAACCATCAATTTAATTTCCTTATACAATCATTCTCAATCTATCAATACATCTTCATACTTAATATAAATTAATTTATAATTAATTTAATAAATTCGTTTGCTTAAATTACAATTCTCCACCTTATTAATTAATGACAATACGTTCTCTCCATCCAAACCCCTTAACAAGTAGAAGTTCATTAAATCACGTAGCTATTTTCCCCCGGTTGTTGCATGTTTAATAATATATATATATTTTCTATTTTGAAAGTTGAGCAATAACTTAAAAAGATTTATATTAAAGCCCCATACCATTTTGACATTAAAATTTAAATTATTTGACACTTGCAATTGATTAATTAATTATACTCAAACATTTAAATGAAATAAACCCACTTTAACTCAAGGGCTCTGAAATACTTTCATAAATACTTTACTACTTTTATCTGCTGGCCCGATCCCACAAGAACGATTTAATATACAATAACAAAAGATTAAAAAATCAATTAATACTTTTAAAGCCATACTCCATAGATAATTCTCATAATAGTTGATTCAATATTTTAATTATCCATGCAGACCTTATATTCAATCTAAAGTTAATCCCTTTTTATTATTGCTTTGCTTATTATTATATTCATTCAAAAAAGAACTCAATATTTAAATTTAAAGAATCCATCCTAACAAAATTTCAAAACTCTCGTAAAGCTAACAAAATAATCTCCAATAACGGAGCATAGAGCAAGGTGACCGGAAACCCATTTTACCTGTAACCCGTAGCATAGCCAAAATAGAACGGGGGAAAATTCCCATTTTACCTGTAACGTTGAAGCACACACGTCTCCTCACGTAGTTTGTCACTTTTAAGCATTCCTAAATTTCATTCATTTCATTCATTTCATTCAAATCTCAAAATTTTGAAATAACTAAAATTCTGAAGAATTAAATTTAATACACCAAGCCTTCCGCGATAATAATAATATTTACACTAGTTCAGTTACTTTCCGTTGGCAATTTTATTTCAATAAATCATTTAATATTATTTTATTCTTTATAATATATATACAAATATATATATTTAAACAAGTCATTCATTAATAATATATTGACATCGCCTTCAGCGCAATAATACACAAATATATATTCTTGCTTTTAATTTCATTGCTTCATCATTTTTAAGCATAATTTCCATTACAAGCCATTTAAATCATTTCCCTTAACACCCAATATTAATTCCACTTGACATTAGTTTCAATCTAATTCATTTCCAAATAGAAATTTTATTTAACCACGTAGTTATTATTTTCATCCCGGTTCTCTGCATGTTTATTAAAATAAATTAGTTTTTCGATTTGAATAGTTTTTAAATTAATTAAATTGATTATTTACATTATCAATTGACAGCTGACCACTTGACATCAAACGTTGACACATTATCAAATGACAGCTCAATATTTCTGACAAGTGACGTCACGTCGACATTTAAATTGGTTGACAGTTATTACTTAAATTAATTAACAGTCGTAACGGAAAAATTTAATAATATTCAAACATTTAATTAAAATTAACTCACTTTTGCTTAAAAATTCTAAATTATTAAATTAAAATTTTTTGCTGGCATCCTTAATAATTAACATATTTACATTACTAATATCCAAAATCACTTGATTGACAATAGAAATTTATAAATTAAACTCCTAATTTTTTTGAATAATCATCATAACACTTGAAACAATTCTTTAAAATATCCACATAGAAATTATATTCAATTTAAATTAATTATTATTAACTCCTTGCCGATTTCTAACATCTTCATATTTAATTAAACCGTTTGGTTAGATTTATATCACACACTTGACATAAAACGTCATTTTCATTTGACAATAAACAATTCTGACAACTTTTTTACACCTGACATTGACATTAAATAGACTGACAGCTTTTTTATAAAAAAATCTAAATTTCAATTTATTAAGCTTGATACCTTATTAAATAATAATCGGAATTCCTTCCCCCCTCTAACCACTTAAAAAAAAAAAAAACAGCACCTTTCACTTTTATTTAACTTATATCCAATCTTAATTACCCTATTCATTTATGACTAATCTTGCTAAATTAAACTAACTCAATTTAAATTTCCTTGTTTGTTACAATATTATAATTTTCAAATAGCTTCTGTTTAACTTAATAACAAACGTGACATTAAATTTTCGACCTTAGACAATTGACCCTAGACCAATTGACAACCAATAATAATTTTTTCAATTGACACTTAATCAGGCCTGACAAATTAATTAATTACGTGACTGACATTTACATTAAACGTTCAATAACACCGACAAAAAAAAACTATTGACAGTTTATATACAGCGCGAAATCTTTGACATCTCGCGTCAAAACACGACAATTATTTTAATTTTCCTTCTTAATTATAATAAATTAACATTAAAATCTCGCTTATTTAACACTCGTAGTTACATTATCCCAAAGTAGCCTAAATTATTCAATCAATTATTAAATTTTGCCAGTCCCTTTAGAAAATCAGTAGACAGTCATAAATAACTCCATAGAAATTAACCATAGAAATTAACGGTAGAAAAATGGTGATGAATACACGCTCCACTTTACTCGTAGAAATAGTCCCTCGAAGGCAGGAACCAGTAGATATTCCACCCGCCGTAGCTCACTGGGAACGATGTCCCCGTCTAAGGCTTCGGCCACCAGCTTTGGTAGACGGGCATCAACAAACCAGCTGATAGCCCCCAAGGCGATGGCACCTGCCCTACGAAGAGCTTCTTCGGTAGAGGTGGAGGGGAAAGCAAAAAGGGTATCTGTTCTCCCGCAGATCGCGGAAGACAGCCAAGGGGAGGGTTCCAAGGCAGGGCAAACATATGACAGGAAATTTTTCGCAACTGCATATCCAGCAGATTCCAATCCCATGGGCCCATTGCAAAAAGCAAAACATGAGCTCATGCTGTTTATCAGGGACACCGTGAAGCACAGGGCTATTTTAGCAAAAACGCCCCAATTTTCTGATTGGGAACAGCGTATAGGCTCAGTATTAGCCCTGTTGCACAACCTTCCAGCATTTTGGCTAGGGGAGGCCGGGTCAGGAATTGATGTGGGAACGGGAACAGAGGATCTTGTGGTGGAGGATCCGGTTGTGGAGCAAGACTTGGGGCCTTTGGCAGGCCCTAATCAGGAGCAGCAACCGGGTTCCATTCCCTTGAATGAGTCTGACATCACCAAATTCTTCACTGTTTTTGGGGGAATCATGCGGGAGATGTATGACATAATAGTTAGGGAAAACGAGGCCAAGACAGCAGGAAATAAGGAACAGGGACAACAGTTGGCGGGTCACGGAGGGAAAAATAGCAAGAAAAAGGGAAAGGGTGGGAAGGGGGAAAATAGTAAGGTTGTTGCGGCAGAGGAACCGTTGGCAGGGGAAATTTTTTCAAGTGACCAGGGATCTGGACCACAAGGGGGGCAAGAGGGGGCGCAAGAATGGCGGACGGTAAAGGGGAAGACTGCCGTGCGCCGGGAGAGGAGGAAGAGGAAGAAGCAGCGTGAAGCTGAGCAAGCAGCCAGCCTCGCCGCAAATACCCAACCTTCTGCTCCCCAACCCAAGCAAAAGCCGGCACCTGCCTTTAATCCCAGGGCCGGCAGAATGCCAAACGCCATTGAACTTGAATCAATTGGGGGATTCAAGTACGCGGACATGATGCCAATCCTTAGGGAAACGGTGAAAAAGGAGGATGTGCAGAGAATTCGCACAAACTTCAAGGGTCATCTACTCCTGGAATTAGCACCATTGTCGCACCAGGAAACGATGACCCTTTGGAGAGAGGTGTCCAAGGCTCTTGACGGCAAAGCCAAATGCCGACCGCGGACACCCTCAGTGCGGGTGAACTGCACCAACATTCCGCCTGGCACTTCATCCGAAGAAATTTCTTCGGAAATGAGTGCCGCGTTGGGCGTTGAAATTTTCAGCGACCAAATCACGACCGTAAAAACGCATTACGGTACGTTGGTCGCATTTTTCGATTGCCCAGCTATAGCGGTCACCGACCAGGCCCTTGCGAGGCAGTACACGGTTGGTTTCAGCAAATGCTGCAGGCTTCGGCTATTGGAACGCCGGCGGCAATGCTACCGGTGCTACGAATACGGGCATACTGCTGCCCGCTGCCGTGGCAAGGACCGTAGTAGCAAATGCCACCGTTGCGCAGAAGATAAGCACGAGGGACCGTGCACTAGGGAGCGGAAGTGCTTGGGATGCCAGGGCCCGGATGCAATCGGGCACTCGCTGGGCCAGCGCAGTTGCCGCTACTTTGGAAAGGTAACCCCACAGCCCAGTCATGATTAGAGTGTTCCAACAGAACCTCAATCATGACCAAATGGCACAAGACTTGCTTTTGCAAAGTGCTCGTGCCGAGGGTTGTGATATTTTGATTCTCTCGGACCCCTATTGGGTGCCGAGTAATAACAGCAATTGGGTTACCGATACCACTGGCCGGGTCGCAGTGGTATCAGTTGGGGATTATCCTTTTCAGCGCATCATTGACAACCAACGCGAGGACTTCGTTGTGGTCGAGATGCGGGGAATTGTTTTCTGCTCCGTTTACCTACCACCCGTGGGTTCCGATTTGACTGTCGAGGAGTACAAACGCAAATGGACCGAAATTGTGTCTGTACTCCCACGGAATCGGGACACCGTGATCGGGGGTGACGTAAACGCCTGGTCAGGTGCATGGGGGATGGAGCGGAGGCCAAACGATGGGGAAAGGGTATCTAGGGGGGGAGTTGTGATGGACGCGGCGGCCGCCTTGGGATTGGTTCTCCTAAACCAGGGCAACCAGAGCACTTGGATGGGGGGAAATGGCCGCAACTCCATAGTGGACGTGTCGTTTTGCAGCCCTTCTTTGGTAGGGGAAAATAATTGGCGCGTTTGTGACGAAACCCCAAGTGACCACAATACTATTAAGTTTGTGGTCGGCAGGGTTCCGAGACAGCGCGCCAATAACGTGGGACACTCAGCAGTGAATGGGGGAAGGTGGTCCACAAGATTCTTCGACAAGGATTTGTTCGTTGAAATCTTGAGGGACCAGGACATTTTTGGGCATGTTGCTACGGCAGAGGAGCTGACCCAGGCCATTACGGTGGCTTGTGATGGCACCATGCCTAGGCAACCCCCAAGGCGACAGGGCCGGCGTCCAGTTTATTGGTGGACGTCCGAGATTGATCGGTTGCGCAGCCATTTTCATGGAATGAAACGGCGGTTCAACCGGGCCCGGACCGAGGAGCAGCGCGAGGAAAGGCGTCAAATGAAGTCGGACGCACGCGCTGCCCTGGAACGGGCCGTCAAGCTCAGCAAGGACCAACACAAGCAGGATTTGCCGGAACAATTGGAACCGCACGGCTTTGGCCCTGCGTACCAAATCCGCAAGCAGCAGTGGGAAGGAGCTCGGGTTCCGATGGAACGGGATGCTAATAAGCTCCAGTTCATCGTGAATGAGCTCTTTCCCGAGCGTCCCCCGATGGAGTGGCCCGAGACGGAAGTAGGTGGGGATCCGATGGATCCGGTCTCGGAGGAGGAGTTGGCGGAAGAGTTGAAGGAGATTGCCCGCTCACTCAACCCCAAGAAAGCTCCAGGGGACGACAATATTCCGAATATGGCTGCAGCTGCGGCAATTATGGCTTTTCCTGCCGTTTTTGCCAAAAGCTATAAGCAGCTACTGGAGGCAGGCACTTTCCCCGACGCATGGAAGCGGCAGCAACTGGTGCTGCTTACCAAGTCGGGGAAACCACCTGGGGAGCCCTCGTCATACCGGCCCATTTGCTTGCTGAGTGTGTTGGGGAAAATTTTGGAGCGGTTGATTCAGCGGAGGCTGACAACCCACCTGGAGTCCACTGGGGGACTTTCGGATGCCCAATACGGTTTCCGTAAAGGGCGTTCGACCGTGGATGCCATCACTCGGGTGATGGATAACGGGAAAGTCGCTCTTGATAAAAAGCGAAAGGGGGATCGCCTCTGTGCGGTGGTAACGGTGGACGTCCGGAATGCCTTCAACTCGGCAAACTGGACAGCGATCGGCCAAGCTCTGCAGCGTAAAAACACTCCGCCTTATTTGCAGGCGTTGCTGCGGAACTATTTTATTGGCCGAACGCTCCACTACGATACGGATGAAGGAGTAGTGTCGAGGACTGTATCTGCTGGCGTTCCTCAGGGTTCGGTTCTAGGACCAACACTGTGGAACGTCATGTATGACGACCTACTCCGCTTGCCGCTCGAAGGACTACGAGCGGACATCATCGGGTTTGCTGACGACGTGGCCTTCACATTTTTGGGAAGGACCACGGAACAGGTCAGCGCGTTAGCAACGGCTAACCTGGAGAGGATCGAGCGGTGGTTGCAAGGAGTCGGTTTGGAACTTGCCCACCAAAAGACCGGGTTCATGATCTTTTGTACCCATCATGTCCCGCAGCTCGCAGAGCTACAAGCGGGCGGTCACTCGATCCAATCCACGGAAACGCTGAAATACCTGGGAGTGGACCTCTGCCGCAAACAGCACCACAGCCGGCATCTGGAGAGGGTGGTCAATAAGGCTTCACGGATTACGAATGCCTTGACCTGCCTGATGCCGAATAAGCGTGGTCCTAAGAGCCGCAGTAGGAGACAGCTCGTAAACGTCGGCAACAGTATCATCCGATACGGAGTTGCCACCTGGGGGCGATGGGTCTTAGACAAGGAGACCCATCGCAAATCGGTCCAAAGGGCGCATCGACCGGGGGCTCTCCGAGTCGCCAGCGCCTTCCAGACCGTATCCTATGATGCCGCTTGCGTTGTCGCCAACACCACCCCGTTAGTCCTCCTCATGCAGGAGGATATCCGCTGCCACGACGAAAAGGTAGCGAGTGGTGGCGTTCAATCGGACATACGGAAGCGACAACGGGAGGAAACGATGAGGCGCTGGCAGGACCAGTGGACCACGGGTGCAGGGCAACCAGGAGCACCAGGATTGAAGACGAGGAGACTGATCCCAGACATTAATCTCTGGGTCAGCCGCAAGCATGGGGAAGTCGACTTTTTCCTCACCCAGCTCCTCACGGGGCACGGGTTCTTGCGCTCCTATTTCGTCGAGAAAGGCATCCTGGATGGCTCGCCCAACTGCCCTGAATGTGCGGACGCCGTGGAAGACGTGGAACACGTGCTGTTCCACTGTCCACGGTTCGATCGGATCCGGAACGAGATGCAGCAGCGGTGCCATTCCCGAGTAACAATGGATAACATTGTCTCGGAAATGTGCGCCCGCAGCGATACGTGGGAGGCCGTCCGCGCCGCCGCCAGGACAATCTTCTCCACTCTCCAAGCGAGATGGGATGTCGAGCGTCCACCAACGGCAAGGCGACGCAGGCGGGCCAGACGGCGGGCGAGGGACGCAAATGGCGGTCCTTCAGGCCCTGCGGCACGGCAACAACCCGTGCCACAAGGGCCACCGTAAGCTGGAAAGTTACTAATCTTTCTTCTTTCCTTTCGTTTCTTTCCAGCTTTCTTTTTCTCTTCTCTCTTCTATTTTCAGCTGTTTCTATCTCTTTTCTGTTTTCTTGTTTCCTCTATCCAAATTTCATTTCAGGAGAACTGCCTTACGTGCTTGGAGTGGTGACCAACGATGCAGACCCCCATTGCCCACCCGAAGTGTGGGCGATAGGATCACAGGGACCGCGTCGCACCACGGAAAGCAGCGTAATAAGCAGCATCAGCAGACCAGATCGCCGCAGAAGATGCGTCGTGAGCCAGGGTGCAACCGCACACACGACTCCGCATGAAGTAATACGCACCACAGCGTACCGGCCGGGTTGGGTAAGTCGGAGAGGGGGATGGAATATGCTCACTCTTCGTTAACAAAAAAAAAAAAAAAAAAAAAAAAAAAAAAAAAAAAAAGGTAGCTATTTAACTTGTTTGCCATGATAAGTAACCTGCTTCCCCGACCGTCGCGGACACCATTCTTGGACAGAAGTCCTAGTACGTAGAGTACTTTCCCTAGGTATGTGCCCGTTCGTGACTATCGTTGCGTGCATACGGACACGCTTGGGTATGTTTACCATACAAGGTTTACTAGGGAAACCTGCTTGCTCGACCATTGCCCTCCCGTCGCGGACACCATTCTTGGACAGAAGTCCTAGTACGTAGAGTACTTTCCCTAGGTATGTGCCCGTTCGTGACTATCGTTGCGTGCATACGGACACGCTTGGGTATGTTTACCATACAAGGTTTACTAGGGAAACCTGCTTGCTCGACCATTGCCCTCCCGTCGCGGACACCATTCTTGGACAGAAGTCCTAGTACGTAGAGTACTTTCCCTAGGTATGTGCCCGTTCGTGACTATCGTTGCGTGCATACGGACACGCTTGGGTATGTTTACCATACAAGGTTTACTAGGGAAACCTGCTTGCTCGACCATTGCTCCCGTCGCGGACACCATTCTTGGACAGAAGTCCTAGTACGTAGAGTACTTTCCCTAGGTATGTGCCCGTTCGTGACTATCGTTGCGTGCATACGGACACGCTTGGGTATGTTTACCATACAAGGTTTACTAGGGAAACCTGCTTGCTCGACCATTGCCCTCCCGTCGCGGACACCATTCTTGGACAGAAGTCCTAGTACGTAGAGTACTTTCCCTAGGTATGTGCCCGTTCGTGACTATCGTTGCGTGCATACGGACACGCTTGGGTATGTTTACCATACAAGGTTTACTAGGGAAACCTGCTTGCTCGACCATTGCCCTCCCGTCGCGGACACCATTCTTGGACAGAAGTCCTAGTACGTAGAGTACTTTCCCTAGGTATGTGCCCGTTCGTGACTATCGTTGCGTGCATACGGACACGCTTGGGTATGTTTACCATACAAGGTTTACTAGGGAAACCTGCTTGCTCGACCATTGCCCTCCCGTCGCGGACACCATTCTTGGACAGAAGTCCTAGTACGTAGAGTACTTTCCCTAGGTATGTGCCCGTTCGTGACTATCGTTGCGTGCATACGGACACGCTTGGGTATGTTTACCATACAAGGTTTACTAGGGAAACCTGCTTGCTCGACCATTGCCCTCCCGTCGCGGACACCATTCTTGGACAGAAGTCCTAGTACGTAGAGTACTTTCCCTAGGTATGTGCCCGTTCGTGACTATCGTTGCGTGCATACGGACACGCTTGGGTATGTTTACCATACAAGGTTTACTAGGGAAACCTGCTTGCTCGACCATTGCCCTCCCGTCGCGGACACCATTCTTGGACAGAAGTCCTAGTACGTAGAGTACTTTCCCTAGGTATGTGCCCGTTCGTGACTATCGTTGCGTGCATACGGACACGCTTGGGTATGTTTACCATACAAGGTTTACTAGGGAAACCTGCTTGCTCGACCATTGCCCTCCCGTCGCGGACACCATTCTTGGACAGAAGTCCTAGTACGTAGAGTACTTTCCCTAGGTATGTGCCCGTTCGTGACTATCGTTGCGTGCATACGGACACGCTTGGGTATGTTTACCATACAAGGTTTACTAGGGAAACCTGCTTGCTCGACCATTGCCCTCCCGTCGCGGACACCATTCTTGGACAGAAGTCCTAGTACGTAGAGTACTTTCCCTAGGTATGTGCCCGTTCGTGACTATCGTTGCGTGCATACGGACACGCTTGGGTATGTTTACCATACAAGGTTTACTAGGGAAACCTGCTTGCTCGACCATTGCCCTCCCGTCGCGGACACCATTCTTGGACAGAAGTCCTAGTACGTAGAGTACTTTCCCTAGGTATGTGCCCGTTCGTGACTATCGTTGCGTGCATACGGACACGCTTGGGTATGTTTACCATACAAGGTTTACTAGGGAAACCTGCTTGCTCGACCATTGCCCTCCCGTCGCGGACACCATTCTTGGACAGAAGTCCTAGTACGTAGAGTACTTTCCCTAGGTATGTGCCCGTTCGTGACTATCGTTGCGTGCATACGGACACGCTTGGGTATGTTTACCATACAAGGTTTACTAGGGAAACCTGCTTGCTCGACCATTGCCCTCCCGTCGCGGACACCATTCTTGGACAGAAGTCCTAGTACGTAGAGTACTTTCCCTAGGTATGTGCCCGTTCGTGACTATCGT
Source organism: Anopheles merus (assembly GCF_017562075.2). Lineage (NCBI taxonomy): Eukaryota > Metazoa > Arthropoda > Insecta > Diptera > Culicidae > Anopheles > Anopheles merus. Next base: position 18,260 of record NW_024427742.1, on the reverse strand, counting down.
TGCGTGCATACGGACACGCTTGGGTATGTTTACCATACAAGGTTTACTAGGGAAACCTGCTTGCTCGACCATTGCCCTCCCGTCGCGGACACCATTCTTGGACAGAAGTCCTAGTACGTAGAGTACTTTCCCTAGGTATGTGCCCGTTCGTGACTATCGTTGCGTGCATACGGACACGCTTGGGTATGTTTACCATACAAGGTTTACTAGGGAAACCTGCTTGCTCGACCATTGCCCTCCCGTCGCGGACACCATTCTTGGACAGAAGTCCTAGTACGTAGCGTTCTTTATTGTACTTGATCAGTTTGTATTGCCTTCGCTTTGTTCCATCGACACTTGCTACTGCTCACTAAGGGGTTTTTGTTTGTGATGTGTACGATAAGCCACCGTCTATCCTATCCGGCACTTTATCAACACTTTTCACCCAAGTCATAGGAACGTAGTGTACTTTCCCTGATCGGTACACAATTTTGGTGCACGGCTATCCTGACCGGCAACTTGTACCAACATGGACATCCATGAACGCGTACGCTCGGGCTGCGCCCTCCGTGTTGTACTTTCCCTGATCGGTACACAATTTTGGTGCACGGCTATCCTGACCGGCAACTTGTACCAACATGGACATCCATGAACGCGTACGCTCGGGCTGCGCCCTCCGTGTTGTACTTTCCCTGATCGGTACACAATTTTGGTGCACGGCTATCCTGACCGGCACTAAATCGTCACTTTTCGTCCATAACCTAGGAACGTCGTGTAGGTT
>NW_024427742.1:0-2500 GCF_017562075.2 Anopheles merus | reverse complement strand
TCAGCGATCTTTCTGCACTTCGTGGATCTACTCCTTCGATGTGTCGGGAAACATTGCTAGCGGTCACTCTGCACTAGTGGAAGAACTCCACCGTGATACGGGAGACATTGCTAACGGTTACTCTGCACCTCGTCGAGTTACCACCGTGTGTCGGAAGACTTTGCTCCTGAGTCTCTCTGCACTGCGTAAGCTACCGCCGTGTGTCGGGAAGCATTGCTAGCGGTCACTCTGCACTAGTGGAATGATACCACCGTGATACGGGAGACATTGCTAACGGCTACTCTGCACTTCGCGGACCTGCTTACTCTGTGACGGGAGACTTGCTAGCGGCTTCTCTGCACTACTGGGCTACCACCTTGTGACGGGAGACATTGCTAGCGGTCACTCTGCACTAGTGGTAGAACACCACCGTGATACGGGAGACATTGCTAACGGTCACTCTGCACAGGTGCCAATACCACCTTGTGACGGGAAACATTGCTAGAAACCGATCGGCATCTCTGCGCGATTACTTGAACACACCCCCAACTTAGTCAACTGTTAAACTTTTTCGTAATCACGGCGGGACACATTGCTCGAGCTCTAACGGACCTCTGCACGCATGAAACATGGTGGCGGGAATCATTGCTAGAACCGAACGGCGCCTCTGCGCGATGTACAAGCTCAACAGGAACCTCGTATCGGCTGCCGAGCCGGAGCTCGAACAACTTGGACTATCACCTCTAATTATATCAACTCACACCTCCCCCGAGGGTTCCGCAGAATTGCTTCTGGGTCCCCTTATCGTTAATTGCGATTCGTGTTTGCATTACACTACATTGAGCTATTCCAACTTGTTTATCCGCATGGCGAACATTTGCTGCATAGAACATTTAAGTTCCACTTTGCTCTCCCCTACGTGGGTCTGAGCTTCGCTCTCAGGGAAAGTTATGCCACATTTGGTAAGGGAAACCCGGTTTCATCACGCTATTTTACCTGCACCATGACCCCAGACACATTTGTTCAATGGATTAGATCCAAGGAACGCCGACAAACCATGCACCACTACCCTTAATAGCTCATCGAGCTTAGCGTGAATCCTTCGAGTTTCCCTAAAAAGTTCGATTGGTCTTGCAGTGTTTAAAGACAACGAAGCTTAGTTTCAAGCATGCATTTAATATACGCTTACGAAAACCTCTTAAACTGTTACGACTTTTATGCTTGAAACCATCACGACGAAGTCTTAGGGTCCGTAGACCCGTGATGTACCGCTCCAGGGAGCTTTTTGAAAGGTTGGGTAGGTCCTTTCAGGGTCCGTAGACCCTCTACGCTGCCAGTTCTCAGCGTAAGAGTACAGCAAACTAGCCAGCTACTGTCTCTTCATGGGTCCGAAGACCCAAAAATATATTTGCTACTGACCACCTTAAGCGATGCTGGGGTGTCTGTAATTTTCGAGATTTTGTCCCGGGACACCTAGTCCGGGGCATAAGCCGTGTACTACAAGGCCTAATTTTACTCTAATATACGCATATCAACTCGAAATCATAGGTTAAGATCATCGGCAGACACCACCAGACACCACTTTTGCTTCATAAGTTCGGACTATGGTCATACGACGAACTAAATCGGGGAGGGGACGTATGACCCAAATGGGGGCCGAAATGACCCACCGACACCTCAAACCATGCTCCTACGACAAAATAGAGGTAAAAACTACGATTTGGTGAAATTTTCATTTTTGACCTCGGAGCAAGGTACCCTCCCTATAGTAGGCAATGAACAAATGATCATGTTCCCAGGAGGGCAAAAGTTGGGAACTCGAGAGGAAAGCGCTAATGGCGCGCCTTACCTAGGGGCCCGTAGAGTAAAAAGGGTACCCCCAAAAAAGTTGTTGTTTGACGTTCTGGTTTCACTTTTCATCATCTAAAATGCGTTTCTACACGTTTTCAGTGATTTTGGCGAAAAAAAATTTTTTGACTACTCGAGCTCTCCGGCCCGTTCGGTGACCATTTTTTGACAAAAGCTAGGGAGCTGCCCCTAGGTTTGGGGTGTCACAAAATTTTGAAAAGTGGTCAAAAAACCACTATCCAGAATCGGATGTAGAATCATTAGACGAACTTAAAATTGTTCTACGACCCATGTCTGCGACGTTTAGTTTTCGAGTTATGGCCCGCCGTAGGTCTGACGGAGAACTTTGCTAAGCGCACTTTGATGTTTGTATGAAAAAGTACCCTACCTAGGACGCGTAGAGCAAATTGGTACCCCCCGGCATGTTGTCGGTTGACTTTGGGTTGCACTTTCATCATCTAGGGTGTTTCTGACACGTTTTGGGGTTTTTAGCGAAAAAAAAATTTTTGACTACTCGAGCTCTCCGGCCCGTTCGGTGCACTTTTTGCAAAAAAGCTAGGAGCTGTCCCTAGGTTCGGGGTGTACAAAATGATGCAAAAGTGTCTCAAAAAACCACTATCCAGAATCGAGATTGAGGAAATGATTAGACGAGCTTAAAATTGTTCTACGGACC
>NW_024427741.1:0-70829 GCF_017562075.2 Anopheles merus | reverse complement strand
TGTTCATAAAGCTACACTTAAGATTAAGGGTAGGGCTATACATATGCAGGAAAATTGGGTCAATTTCTCGTCAGGATGCCGAGCTGTAGAAATTAGAAATTCGAATTTGTATATACCTCACACATACACCTTGACATCCTTCACATACACCTTTTCTATATGTACATCTTGTTTGTGCGATCACACCTAGGTTTAAGTATCTCAGGCATACTGTCAAATAGAGATGTCATTCGTGATTGAGCGCTAAAACAGAAACACGCAATTCTTTCAGCCTTCAGTTAATTCTTCCGAAATTAAGAAAGATTACAATTCAGAAGTGGGATAAACCGTTGTGCCGAAAATGCTACAAAAGAGGAACTTCTTTGTGCTTTGGAAGTTGCTAACATCGAAGTGCCTCCGAAGCAACTTTACCACAACTACGCATGTTGTACGAGCAAGTGTACCGAAAAACAAAATGGAGGAACAATCAACCCAGAATTTCATTCCTCAAAGAGTGTGTGCAGATGAAGACGAAGTGACGAACATGGAAACCCGTTGCAGGCAGCCGCCATCTTGATGAAAGACAAAGCTGCTCCGACATCTTCGACGCAAGGTGCTCATTCGACGCAACTTCTCATCAATTGGAATTAATGGCGCTACGAGCAAAATTATGGAAATGAACAGCGGCAGACGTTTACGGATGGTCGATTGGTTCATCCCGAGGAGTTGAAACATTTGATACCGGAATTTTCTGACGGCCTCGGTATCAATAAGTGGATCTACGATTCGCTACAATAGCGAATTATATGGATGGCAGGATCGCACGATGCTTTTATATGCAGGCAGTCGGTGACTGGAGCAGCAAGCGAATGGTACAATTGGCTTCCGTAACACTTTGAAGACATTCGACGAATTCGCTGACACAATTAAAAAGGCTTTTCCTGATCGCTGTAACGAAGCCGTTATTCATAGCCAATTAGCATCGGTCTACAAGAAAATTTCTGAGTCGTACACAAGCTATGTATACCGAGTAAATGCGCTGGGAATGTCAGGCCACGTGAGTGAGGAGCTATCATAACTTATGTCATCAGAGGACTTTCTCGTGACCTCTCTTGACCCTCTCTATGATAGCCTGACCAAGGATTACCGCGATATTTACGACCTGATTGACAACATTAAGCGATATGAATCCCATCTTCTGTTGCGCAAAAACCCAGAACGCCGCAGCCCATCTCACATCAACACCATTTCCCCGAGACCGATTCCACCAAGACAAACGACGACAGAACCTCTTCGATGTTATAACTGCTCGAATCATGGACATCATTCATCGCAATGCACACAACCTCGCCGAGCTCCGGGTTCCTGTTTCCGATGTGGTAGCACATCACATCATTCATCGCAACTGTCCTGTCCCAGATAGACGTCAACTAACGGTTGCTGCGGTACAGGGCAACGACAATGAAACAGCGCATCTAGATTCTGGGGAAAATGAAACTTCGTTCAACTTGAGGCCTATCAGGAGGTAAGTGTAGCTTTTAAGAGAAACAATGTTTGGAGCCCAGGGTTAATTATAACATCTCTTTTTGATTCCGGTAGCTCTAAAGCTTCATAAATGAAGCCATTGTTCCGGTTACAAAACTAAGCGCTCCCCAACCAAGTGGATTTCGAGGAATAGGAAATGTGAATTTACAACTCTTGGAACAGTACAGCTAAAACTTAGTTTTCGTACAAACATTCATTCACAATTTCTAATATTTTACCAAAAAGCTACATGTCCCTATCCATGATAGTAGGGAGAGATTGTTATCAGAATTTAACATCACACTCGCTCAATTCCGTAAACATTACAGCAAACTTATGCTGATGAATTAAATAAAGATAAAATTCTGAACTTAAAAAACCGGGTTTTTACCATAAGCTCCAAACGTTGGGTCTTTTACGTAGTTCGATCCAGGCTCCCTTACCAGAGGTATGCAAAGATTCGAAATTGTCCGATCCCAATATTTCTTCAAAATTCATTTCGATATCAGACAAATCTGAACATAAACAACAATATGACACAACTTTTTCTGAAATGTGTTCTATAAATATTAGCGATGAGCTAGCACTATAAATGTTGGAGAACATCTTTCTAAAGAACAAGGCATTGCTTTAAGATCAATAGTGTCCTATTACCATTAATTTTCCGGTAAACATATAACCATCTGCTCATAAAATGCGAATTAGCTTACACTCATGATACTCCTATTTTCACAAAGCCTAGACGACTTTCTTTCGATGAAAGAATAAAGTAAAAGTCATTGTGAAGGATTTATTAGAGAAAATATATAAGACCCGTAACTCTCCTTATGCTTCCGCACTGGTACTCGTTAGGAAGAAAAATGGCGAAATTCGTAAGTGTGTCGACTACCGACCTCTTAATAAAGTAACAATCCGCTACAACTACCCGCTTCCACTCATAGAGACGTGCCTAGAAACTGGGCAATAAAAAATTCTTTACGTTACTAGACCTAAAGAGTGGTTTTCATCAAGTGGCAATGGACGAGGATTCAATTAAATTCACAGCGTTTGTTACTCCAGACGGCCAGTACGAGTACACGCGTATGCCCTTCGGATTAAAAAACGCGCCAGCTGAATTTCAGCGTTTCATTAATACAATTTTGCGGAAATTCATCGAGAATGAAATGCTGGTTGTATACATTGACGACATTCTCATAGCTTCTCAAGACTTTAAAGAACATCTTGAAATAGTTAGTGAAGTTTTGCATACTCTACGAATAATGGGTTGGAGCTACGGCTTGATAAATGTAAGTTTGCTTACGATGAATTGGATTACTTAGGATACAAGGCCAATCATTCAGGTATATGTCCTAGCGATAATCATGTAAAAATATCAAAAACTACCTGTTCCTCAGAACACAAAACAGGTACAACAATGTTTAGGTCTTTTTTCGTTTTTCCGGAGGTTTTTCCACATTTCTCTAGTATTGCAAAACCACTTACTAACTTTGAAAACAATGTTCCATTTATTTTTGATGATGAGTGTAAAAAGCATTTGAAACACTCCGAGATAAATTGATAGTAGCTCCGGTGCTTGCCATATACGACCCTAAACGCGAAACTGAACTTCACTGTGACGCAAGTTCGATAGCTTTTGGTTCTGTGCTTTTGCAAAAACAGGATGATGGTAGATATCACCCTATTTCGTATTTTTCCAAAACCACTTCGGCTGATGGAGCTAATTGCACAGCTACGAGCTTGAAACATTGGCCGTTATATATGCGCTCAAACGTTTCCATACCTATGTACACGGCATTCCAATAAAGATAGTGACTGATTGTAATTCTCTGGTAGAACACGCTTAAAAATAGAATTCGTCCGCAAAGATAGCACGTTGGTCACTGTTCCTGGAGAATTATAATTACATTATTCAACATCGCCCTGGATTAGCAATGAGTCATGTAGACGCATTAAGCCGACTGGAACATTTGGCTGCCTTCGATGATGTTGATATTGACTTCCAAATACGTGTAGCTCAAGCTAGGGATCCGCTTATCCAAACTCTGAAAAAAGAGTTAGAGACGACGGATGTCGAAGGTTACCAATTACAAGACGGTATTGTATTCAAACGATCACCTTCTAATAGGCTAAAATTATACGTGCCAACAGAAATGGTTAATAATCTGATACGATCAATACACGAACAAATAGGTCATTTGGGAGCCGAAAAATGTTGCAACCAAATAGATCAGAATTATTGGTTTCCTAACAGAAAAACACGGATAATAAACTTTATAAATAACTGCTTGAAGTGCATTATTCACTCTGCTCCATCTAGAGTAAATAATCGGAACCTTCATAGCATCCAAAAAGAACCTTACCCATTTGATACCTTGCACATTGACCATTTTGGACGCTACCTACATCATCTTTAAAGAAAAAATACTTATTGGTAGTAATAGACGCATTTACGAAATTCGTTAAATTGTATCCAACAACTTCCACTAGTACAAAAGAGGTGTGCAATGCTCTAAAACAATATTTCTCTTACTACAGTCGACCTAAAAGAATAATTAGCGATCGAGGTACATGCTTTACTTCAGCCGCATTTTCCAATTTCCTTTCTTCTCGCGGAATTAGCCATGTGTTGAATGCCACAGGATCACCACAAGCTAATGGTCAAGTGGAAAGGGTCAATCGCATTATTCGTCCCATATTGAGCAAATTATCAAATCAGACCGACCATGTAGATTGGGTGACCCATTTGCTATCTACAGAATACGCTCTTAATAATACCATTCATTCGTCCACTCGTTTTTTTCCCTTCTATGCTATTGTTTGGTGTTAACCAACGAGGCCCTTCAGTAGATATATTGACCGAATATTTAGAAGACAAAAACAAAGCATTTTCAGATTTAGAAAACTATACGTGCAGAAGCATCATTCAATATTTTGAAATCACAACAAAATAATGAGAAACAACATGCTAAACACCATCGCCCTGCTCCCGTATTCAATGAAGGAGAGTTTGTTGTAATTAAAAATGTAGATAACACACCAAATTCAAACAAAAAACTCATTGCCAGATATAAAGGTCCATACGTTATCCACAAACGTTTACCTAATGACAGATATGTTATACGTGATATCGATGGAATACAAATGACGCAAATACCATATGATGGGTGGTGGAGTCGGACAAGTTGAGAAGATGGATAGTGCCTCTGGGGGGAGCTTGATCGGAATATGTTCATAAAGCTACACTTAAGATTAAGGGTAGGGCTACATATGCAGGAAAAATTGAGGTCAATTTCTCGTCAGGATGGCCGAGCTGTAGAAATTAGAAATTCGAATTTGTATATACCTCACACATACACCTTGACATCCTTACACATACACCTTTTCTATATGTACATCTTGTTTGTGCGATCACACCTAGGTTTAAGTATCTCAGGCAATACTGTCAAATAGAGATGTCATTCGTGATTGAGCGCTAAAACAGAAAACACGCAATTCTTCAGCCTTCAGTTAATTCTTCCGAAATTAAGAAAGATTACAATTCAGAAGTGGGATAAACCGTTTGTGCCGAAAAATGCTTACAAAAGAGGAACTTCTTTGTGCTTTGGAAGTTGCTAACATCGAAGTGCCTCCGAAAGCAACTTTACCACAACTACGCATGTTGTACGAGCAAAGTGTACCGAAAAACAAAATGGAGGAACAATCAACCCAGAATTTCATTCCTCAAAGAGTGTGTGCAGATGAAGACGAAGTGACGAACAATGGAAACCACGTTGCAGCAGCCGCCATCTTGATGAAAGACAAAGCTGCTCCGACATCTTCGACGCAAGGTGCTTCATTCGACGCAACTTCTCATCAATTGGAATTAATGGCGCTACGAGCAAAAATTATGGAAATGGAACAGCGGCAGACGTTTACGGATGGTCGATTGGTTCATCCCGAGGAGTTGAAACATTTGATACCGGAATTTTCTGACGGCCTCGGTATCAATAAGTGGATCAATACGATTCGCTACAATAGCGAATTATATGGATGGCAGGATCGCACGATGCTTTTATATGCAGGCAGTCGGTTGACTGGAGCAGCAAGCGAATGGTACAATGGCTTCCGTAACACTTTGAAGACATTCGACGAATTCGCTGACACAATTAAAAAGGCTTTTCCTGATCGCTGTAACGAAGCCGTTATTCATAGCCAATTAGCATCGGTCTACAAGAAAATTTCTGAGTCGTACACAAGCTATGTATACCGAGTAAATGCGCTGGGAATGTCAGGCCACGTGAGTGAGGAGGCTATCATAACTTATGTCATCAGAGGACTTTCTCGTGACCCTCTCTATGATAGCCTTGTGACCAAGGATTACCGCGATATTTACGACCTGATTGACAACATTAAGCGATATGAATCCCATCTTCTGTTGCGCAAAAACCCAGAACGCCGCAGCCCATCTCACATCAACACCATTTCCCCGAGACCGATTCCACCAAGACAAACGACGACAGAACCTCTTCGATGTTATAACTGCTCGAATCATGGACATCATTCATCGCAATGCACACAACCTCGCCGAGCTCCGGGTTCCTGTTTCCGATGTGGTAGCACATCACATGTCATTCGCAACTGTCCTGTCCCAGATAGACGTCAACTAACGGTTGCTGCGGTACAGGGCAACGACAATGAAACAGCGCATCTAGATTCTGGGGAAAATGGAAACTTCGTTCAACTTGAGGCCTATCAGGAGGTAAGTGTAGCTTTTAAGAGAAACAATGTTTGGAGCCCAGGGTTAATTATAACATCTCTTTTTGATTCCGGTAGCTCTAAAAGCTTCATAAATGAAGCCATTGTTCCGGTTACAAAACTAAGCGCTCCCCAACCAAGTGGATTTCGAGGAATAGGAAATGTGAATTTACAAACTCTTGGAACAGTACAGCTAAAACTTAGTTTTCGTAATCAAACATTCATTCACAATTTCTATATTTTACCAAAAAGCTACATGTCCCTATCCATGATAGTAGGGAGAGATTTGTTATCAGAATTTAACATCACACTCGCTCAATTCCGTAAACATTACAGCAAACTTATGCTGATGAATTTAAATAAAGATAAAATTCTGAACTTAAAAAAACCGGGTTTTTACCATAAGCTCCAAACGTTGGGTCTTTTACGTAGTTCGATCCAGGCTCCCTTACCAGAGGTATGCAAAGATTCGAAATTGTCCGATCCCAATATTTCTTCAAAATTCATTTCGATATCAGACAAATCTGAACATAAACAACAATATGACACAACTTTTTCTGAAATGTGTTCTATAAATATTAGCGATGAGGCTAGCACTATAAATGTTGGAGAACACCTTTCTAAAGAACAAGGCATTGCTTTAAGATCAATAGTGTCCAATAATTACATTAATTTTCCGGATAAACATATAATACCATCTGCTCATAAAATGCGAATTAGCTTAACTCATGATACCCTATTTTCACAAAGCCTAGACGACTTTCTTTCGATGAAAGGAATAAAGTAAAAGTCATTGTGAAGGATTTATTAGAGAAAAATATAATAAGACCCAGTAACTCTCCTTATGCTTCCGCACTGGTACTCGTTAGGAAGAAAAATGGCGAAATTCGTAAGTGTGTCGACTACCGACCTCTTAATAAAGTAACAATCCGCTACAACTACCCGCTTCCACTCATAGAGACGTGCCTAGAACACTTGGGCAATAAAAAATTCTTTACGTTACTAGACCTAAAGAGTGGTTTTCATCAAGTGGCAATGGACGAGGATTCAATTAAATTCACAGCGTTTGTTACTCCAGACGGCCAGTACGAGTACACGCGTATGCCCTTCGGATTAAAAAACGCGCCAGCTGAATTTCAGCGTTTCATTAATACAATTTTGCGGAAATTCATCGAGAATGAAATGCTGGTTGTATACATTGACGACATTCTCATAGCTTCTCAAGACTTTAAAGAACATCTTGAAATAGTTAGTGAAGTTTTGCATACTCTACGAAATAATGGGTTGGAGCTACGGCTTGATAAATGTAAGTTTGCTTACGATGAATTGGATTACTTAGGATACAAGGCCAATCATTCAGGTATATGTCCTAGCGATAATCATGTAAAAATTATCAAAAACTATCCTGTTCCTCAGAACACAAAACAGGTACAACAATGTTTAGGTCTTTTTTCGTTTTTCCGGAGGTTTGTTCCACATTTCTCTAGTATTGCAAAACCACTTACTAATCTTTTGAAAAACAATGTTCCATTTATTTTTGATGATGAGTGTAAAAAAGCATTTGAAACACTCCGAGATAAATTGATAGTAGCTCCGGTGCTTGCCATATACGACCCTAAACGCGAAACTGAACTTCACTGTGACGCAAGTTCGATAGCTTTTGGTTCTGTGCTTTTGCAAAAACAGGATGATGGTAGATATCACCCTATTTCGTATTTTTCCAAACCACTTCGGCTGATGGAGCTAAATTGCACAGCTACGAGCTTGAAACATTGGCCGTTATATATGCGCTCAAACGTTTCCATACCTATGTACACGGCATTCCAATAAAGATAGTGACTGATTGTAATTCTCTGGTAGAAACGCTTAAAAATAGAAATTCGTCCGCAAAGATAGCACGTTGGTCACTGTTCCTGGAGAATTATAATTACATTATTCAACATCGCCCTGGATTAGCAATGAGTCATGTAGACGCATTAAGCCGACTGGAACATTTGGCTGCCTTCGATGATGTTGATATTGACTTCCAAATACGTGTAGCTCAAGCTAGGGATCCGCTTATCCAAACTCTGAAAAAAGAGTTAGAGACGACGGATGTCGAAGGTTACCAATTACAAGACGGTATTGTATTCAAACGATCACCTTCTAATAGGCTAAAATTATACGTGCCAACAGAAATGGTTAATAATCTGATACGATCAATACACGAACAAATAGGTCATTTGGGAGCCGAAAAATGTTGCAACCAAATAGATCAGAATTATTGGTTTCCTAACAGAAAAACACGGATAATAAACTTTATAAATAACTGCTTGAAGTGCATTATTCACTCTGCTCCATCTAGAGTAAATAATCGGAACCTTCATAGCATCCAAAAAGAACCTTACCCATTTGATACCTTGCACATTGACCATTTTGGACCGCTACCTACATCATCTTTAAAGAAAAAATACTTATTGGTAGTAATAGACGCATTTACGAAATTCGTTAAATTGTATCCAACAACTTCCACTAGTACAAAAGAGGTGTGCAATGCTCTAAAACAATATTTCTCTTACTACAGTCGACCTAAAAGAATAATTAGCGATCGAGGTACATGCTTTACTTCAGCCGCATTTTCCAATTTCCTTTCTTCTCGCGGAATTAGCCATGTGTTGAATGCCACAGGATCACCACAAGCTAATGGTCAAGTGGAAAGGGTCAATCGCATTATTCGTCCCATATTGAGCAAATTATCAAATCAGACCGACCATGTAGATTGGGTGACCCATTTGCTATCTACAGAATACGCTCTTAATAATACCATTCATTCGTCCACTCGTTTTTCCCCTTCTATGCTATTGTTTGGTGTTAACCAACGAGGCCCTTCAGTAGATATATTGACCGAATATTTAGAAGACAAAAACAAAGCATTTTCAGATTTAGAAACTATACGTGCAGAAGCATCATTCAATATTTTAAAATCACAACAAAATAATGAGAAACAACATGCTAAACACCATCGCCCTGCTCCCGTATTCAATGAAGGAGAGTTTGTTGTAATTAAAAATGTAGATAACACACCAAATTCAAACAAAAAACTCATTGCCAGATATAAAGGTCCATACGTTATCCACAAACGTTTACCTAATGACAGATATGTTATACGTGATATCGATGGAATACAAATGACGCAAATACCATATGATGGAGTGTTGGAGTCGGACAAGTTGAGAAGATGGATAGTGCCTCTGGGGGGAGCTTGATCGGAATATGTTCATAAAGCTACACTTAAGATTAAGGGTAGGGCTATACATATGCAGGAAAAATTGAGGTCAATTTCTCGTCAGGATGGCCGAGCTGTAGAAATTAGAAATTCGAATTTGTATATACCTCACACATACACCTTGACATCCTTACACATACACCTTTTCTATATGTACATCTTGTTTGTGCGATCACACCTAGGTTTAAGTATCTCAGGCAATACTGTCAAATAGAGATGTCATTCGTGATTGAGCGCTAAAACAGAAAACACGCAATTCTTCAGCCTTCAGTTAATTCTTCCGAAATTAAGAAAGATTACAATTCAGAAGTGGGATAAACCGTTTGTGCCGAAAAATGCTTACAAAAGAGGAACTTCTTTGTGCTTTGGAAGTTGCTAACATCGAAGTGCCTCCGAAAGCAACTTTACCACAACTACGCATGTTGTACGAGCAAAGTGTACCGAAAAACAAAATGGAGGAACAATCAACCCAGAATTTCATTCCTCAAAGAGTGTGTGCAGATGAAGACGAAGTGACGAACAATGGAAACCACGTTGCAGCAGCCGCCATCTTGATGAAAGACAAAGCTGCTCCGACATCTTCGACGCAAGGTGCTTCATTCGACGCAACTTCTCATCAATTGGAATTAATGGCGCTACGAGCAAAAATTATGGAAATGGAACAGCGGCAGACGTTTACGGATGGTCGATTGGTTCATCCCGAGGAGTTGAAACATTTGATACCGGAATTTTCTGACGGCCTCGGTATCAATAAGTGGATCAATACGATTCGCTACAATAGCGAATTATATGGATGGCAGGATCGCACGATGCTTTTATATGCAGGCAGTCGGTTGACTGGAGCAGCAAGCGAATGGTACAATGGCTTCCGTAACACTTTGAAGACATTCGACGAATTCGCTGACACAATTAAAAAGGCTTTTCCTGATCGCTGTAACGAAGCCGTTATTCATAGCCAATTAGCATCGGTCTACAAGAAAATTTCTGAGTCGTACACAAGCTATGTATACCGAGTAAATGCGCTGGGAATGTCAGGCCACGTGAGTGAGGAGGCTATCATAACTTATGTCATCAGAGGACTTTCTCGTGACCCTCTCTATGATAGCCTTGTGACCAAGGATTACCGCGATATTTACGACCTGATTGACAACATTAAGCGATATGAATCCCATCTTCTGTTGCGCAAAAACCCAGAACGCCGCAGCCCATCTCACATCAACACCATTTCCCCGAGACCGATTCCACCAAGACAAACGACGACAGAACCTCTTCGATGTTATAACTGCTCGAATCATGGACATCATTCATCGCAATGCACACAACCTCGCCGAGCTCCGGGTTCCTGTTTCCGATGTGGTAGCACATCACATGTCATTCGCAACTGTCCTGTCCCAGATAGACGTCAACTAACGGTTGCTGCGGTACAGGGCAACGACAATGAAACAGCGCATCTAGATTCTGGGGAAAATGGAAACTTCGTTCAACTTGAGGCCTATCAGGAGGTAAGTGTAGCTTTTAAGAGAAACAATGTTTGGAGCCCAGGGTTAATTATAACATCTCTTTTTGATTCCGGTAGCTCTAAAAGCTTCATAAATGAAGCCATTGTTCCGGTTACAAAACTAAGCGCTCCCCAACCAAGTGGATTTCGAGGAATAGGAAATGTGAATTTACAAACTCTTGGAACAGTACAGCTAAAACTTAGTTTTCGTAATCAAACATTCATTCACAATTTCTATATTTTACCAAAAAGCTACATGTCCCTATCCATGATAGTAGGGAGAGATTTGTTATCAGAATTTAACATCACACTCGCTCAATTCCGTAAACATTACAGCAAACTTATGCTGATGAATTTAAATAAAGATAAAATTCTGAACTTAAAAAAACCGGGTTTTTACCATAAGCTCCAAACGTTGGGTCTTTTACGTAGTTCGATCCAGGCTCCCTTACCAGAGGTATGCAAAGATTCGAAATTGTCCGATCCCAATATTTCTTCAAAATTCATTTCGATATCAGACAAATCTGAACATAAACAACAATATGACACAACTTTTTCTGAAATGTGTTCTATAAATATTAGCGATGAGGCTAGCACTATAAATGTTGGAGAACACCTTTCTAAAGAACAAGCATTGCTTTAAGATCAATAGTGTCCAATAATTACATTAATTTTCCGGATAAACATATAATACCATCTGCTCATAAAATGCGAATTAGCTTAACTCATGATACTCCTATTTTCACAAAGCCTAGACGACTTTCTTTCGATGAAAGGAATAAAGTAAAAGTCATTGTGAAGGATTTATTAGAGAAAAATATAATAAGACCCAGTAACTCTCCTTATGCTTCCGCACTGGTACTCGTTAGGAAGAAAAATGGCGAAATTCGTAAGTGTGTCGACTACCGACCTCTTAATAAAGTAACAATCCGCGACAACTACCCGCTTCCACTCATAGAGACGTGCCTAGAACACTTGGGCAATAAAAAATTCTTTACGTTACTAGACCTAAAGAGTGGTTTTCATCAAGTGGCAATGGACGAGGATTCAATTAAATTCACAGCGTTTGTTACTCCAGACGGCCAGTACGAGTACACGCGTATGCCCTTCGGATTAAAAAACGCGCCAGCTGAATTTCAGCGTTTCATTAATACAATTTTGCGGAAATTCATCGAGAATGAAAAGCTGGTTGTATACATTGACGACATTCTCATAGCTTCTCAAGACTTTAAAGAACATCTTGAAATAGTTAGTGAAGTTTTGCATACTCTACGAAATAATGGGTTGGAGCTACGGCTTGATAAATGTAAGTTTGCTTACGATGAATTGGATTACTTAGGATACAAGGCCAATCATTCAGGTATATGTCCTAGCGATAATCATGTAAAAATTATCAAAAACTATCCTGTTCCTCAGAACACAAAACAGGTACAACAATGTTTAGGTCTTTTTTCGTTTTTCCGGAGGTTTGTTCCACATTTCTCTAGTATTGCAAAACCACTTACTAATCTTTTGAAAAACAATGTTCCATTTATTTTTGATGATGAGTGTAAAAAAGCATTTGAAACACTCCGAGATAAATTGATAGTAGCTCCGGTGCTTGCCATATACGACCCTAAACGCGAAACTGAACTTCACTGTGACGCAAGTTCGATAGCTTTTGGTTCTGTGCTTTTGCAAAAACAGGATGATGGTAGATATCACCCTATTTCGTATTTTTCCAAAACCACTTCGGCTGATGAAGCTAAATTGCACAGCTACGAGCTTGAAACATTGGCCGTTATATATGCGCTCAAACGTTTCCATACCTATGTACACGGCATTCCAATAAAGATAGTGACTGATTGTAATTCTCTGGTAGAAACGCTTAAAAATAGAAATTCGTCCGCAAAGATAGCACGTTGGTCACTGTTCCTGGAGAATTATAATTACATTATTCAACATCGCCCTGGATTAGCAATGAGTCATGTAGACGCATTAAGCCGACTGGAACATTTGGCTGCCTTCGATGATGTTGATATTGACTTCCAAATACGTGTAGCTCAAGCTAGGGATCCGCTTATCCAAACTCTGAAAAAAGAGTTAGAGACGACGGATGTCGAAGGTTACCAATTACAAGACGGTATTGTATTCAAACGATCACCTTCTAATAGGCTAAAATTATACGTGCCAACAGAAATGGTTAATAATCTGATACGATCAATACACGAACAAATAGGTCATTTGGGAGCCGAAAAATGTTGCAACCAAATAGATCAGAATTATTGGTTTCCTAACAGAAAAACACGGATAATAAACTTTATAAATAACTGCTTGAAGTGCATTATTCACTCTGCTCCATCTAGAGTAAATAATCGGAACCTTCATAGCATCCAAAAAGAACCTTACCCATTTGATACCTTGCACATTGACCATTTTGGACCGCTACCTACATCATCTTTAAAGAAAAAATACTTATTGGTAGTAATAGACGCATTTACGAAATTCGTTAATTGTATCCAACAACTTCCACTAGTACAAAAGAGGTGTGCAATGCTCTAAAACAATATTTCTCTTACTACAGTCGACCTAAAAGAATAATTAGCGATCGAGGTACATGCTTTACTTCAGCCGCATTTTCCAATTTCCTTTCTTCTCGCGGAATTAGCCATGTGTTGAATGCCACAGGATCACCACAAGCTAATGGTCAAGTGGAAAGGGTCAATCGCATTATTCGTCCCATATTGAGCAAATTATCAAATCAGACCGACCATGTAGATTGGGTGACCCATTTGCTATCTACAGAATACGCTCTTAATAATACCATTCATTCGTCCACTCGTTTTTCCCCTTCTATGCTATTGTTTGGTGTTAACCAACGAGGCCCTTCAGTAGATATATTGACCGAATATTTAGAAGACAAAAACAAAGCATTTTCAGATTTAGAAACTATACGTGCAGAAGCATCATTCAATATTTTAAAATCACAACAAAATAATGAGAAACAACATGCTAAACACCATCGCCCTGCTCCCGTATTCAATGAAGGAGAGTTTGTTGTAATTAAAAATGTAGATAACACACCAAATTCAAACAAAAAACTCATTGCCAGATATAAAGGTCCATACGTTATCCACAAACGTTTACCTAATGACAGATATGTTATACGTGATATCGATGGAATACAAATGACGCAAATACCATATGATGGAGTGTTGGAGTCGGACAAGTTGAGAAGATGGATAGTGCCTCTGGGGGGAGCTTGATCGGAATATGTTCATAAAGCTACACTTAAGATTAAGGGTAGGGCTATACATATGCAGGAAAAATTGAGGTCAATTTCTCGTCAGGATGGCCGAGCTGTAGAAATTAGAAATTCGAATTTGTATATACCTCACACATACACCTTGACATCCTTACACATACACCTTTTCTATATGTACATCTTGTTTGTGCGATCACACCTAGGTTTAAGTATCTCAGGCAATACTGTCAAATAGAGATGTCATTCGTGATTGAGCGCTAAAACAGAAAACACGCAATTCTTCAGCCTTCAGTTAATTCTTCCGAAATTAAGAAAGATTACAATTCAGAAGTGGGATAAACCGTTTGTGCCGAAAAATGCTTACAAAAGAGGAACTTCTTTGTGCTTTGGAAGTTGCTAACATCGAAGTGCCTCCGAAAGCAACTTTACCACAACTACGCATGTTGTACGAGCAAAGTGTACCGAAAAACAAAATGGAGGAACAATCAACCCAGAATTTCATTCCTCAAAGAGTGTGTGCAGATGAAGACGAAGTGACGAACAATGGAAACCACGTTGCAGCAGCCGCCATCTTGATGAAAGACAAAGCTGCTCCGACATCTTCGACGCAAGGTGCTTCATTCGACGCAACTTCTCATCAATTGGAATTAATGGCGCTACGAGCAAAAATTATGGAAATGGAACAGCGGCAGACGTTTACGGATGGTCGATTGGTTCATCCCGAGGAGTTGAAACATTTGATACCGGAATTTTCTGACGGCCTCGGTATCAATAAGTGGATCAATACGATTCGCTACAATAGCGAATTATATGGATGGCAGGATCGCACGATGCTTTTATATGCAGGCAGTCGGTTGACTGGAGCAGCAAGCGAATGGTACAATGGCTTCCGTAACACTTTGAAGACATTCGACGAATTCGCTGACACAATTAAAAAGGCTTTTCCTGATCGCTGTAACGAAGCCGTTATTCATAGCCAATTAGCATCGGTCTACAAGAAAATTTCTGAGTCGTACACAAGCTATGTATACCGAGTAAATGCGCTGGGAATGTCAGGCCACGTGAGTGAGGAGGCTATCATAACTTATGTCATCAGAGGACTTTCTCGTGACCCTCTCTATGATAGCCTTGTGACCAAGGATTACCGCGATATTTACGACCTGATTGACAACATTAAGCGATATGAATCCCATCTTCTGTTGCGCAAAAACCCAGAACGCCGCAGCCCATCTCACATCAACACCATTTCCCCGAGACCGATTCCACCAAGACAAACGACGACAGAACCTCTTCGATGTTATAACTGCTCGAATCATGGACATCATTCATCGCAATGCACACAACCTCGCCGAGCTCCGGGTTCCTGTTTCCGATGTGGTAGCACATCACATGTCATTCGCAACTGTCCTGTCCCAGATAGACGTCAACTAACGGTTGCTGCGGTACAGGGCAACGACAATGAAACAGCGCATCTAGATTCTGGGGAAAATGGAAACTTCGTTCAACTTGAGGCCTATCAGGAGGTAAGTGTAGCTTTTAAGAGAAACAATGTTTGGAGCCCAGGGTTAATTATAACATCTCTTTTTGATTCCGGTAGCTCTAAAAGCTTCATAAATGAAGCCATTGTTCCGGTTACAAAACTAAGCGCTCCCCAACCAAGTGGATTTCGAGGAATAGGAAATGTGAATTTACAAACTCTTGGAACAGTACAGCTAAAACTTAGTTTTCGTAATCAAACATTCATTCACAATTTCTATATTTTACCAAAAAGCTACATGTCCCTATCCATGATAGTAGGGAGAGATTTGTTATCAGAATTTAACATCACACTCGCTCAATTCCGTAAACATTACAGCAAACTTATGCTGATGAATTTAAATAAAGATAAAATTCTGAACTTAAAAAAACCGGGTTTTTACCATAAGCTCCAAACGTTGGGTCTTTTACGTAGTTCGATCCAGGCTCCCTTACCAGAGGTATGCAAAGATTCGAAATTGTCCGATCCCAATATTTCTTCAAAATTCATTTCGATATCAGACAAATCTGAACATAAACAACAATATGACACAACTTTTTCTGAAATGTGTTCTATAAATATTAGCGATGAGGCTAGCACTATAAATGTTGGAGAACATCTTTCTAAAGAACAAGGCATTGCTTTAAGATCAATAGTGTCCAATAATTACATTAATTTTCCGGATAAACATATAATACCATCTGCTCATAAAATGCGAATTAGCTTAACTCATGATACTCCTATTTTCACAAAGCCTAGACGACTTTCTTTCGATGAAAGGAATAAAGTAAAAGTCATTGTGAAGGATTTATTAGAGAAAAATATAATAAGACCCAGTAACTCTCCTTATGCTTCCGCACTGGTACTCGTTAGGAAGAAAAATGGCGAAATTCGTAAGTGTGTCGACTACCGACCTCTTAATAAAGTAACAATCCGCGACAACTACCCGCTTCCACTCATAGAGACGTGCCTAGAACACTTGGGCAATAAAAAATTCTTTACGTTACTAGACCTAAAGAGTGGTTTTCATCAAGTGGCAATGGACGAGGATTCAATTAAATTCACAGCGTTTGTTACTCCAGACGGCCAGTACGAGTACACGCGTATGCCCTTCGGATTAAAAAACGCGCCAGCTGAATTTCAGCGTTTCATTAATACAATTTTGCGGAAATTCATCGAGAATGAAAAGCTGGTTGTATACATTGACGACATTCTCATAGCTTCTCAAGACTTTAAAGAACATCTTGAAATAGTTAGTGAAGTTTTGCATACTCTACGAAATAATGGGTTGGAGCTACGGCTTGATAAATGTAAGTTTGCTTACGATGAATTGGATTACTTAGGATACAAGGCCAATCATTCAGGTATATGTCCTAGCGATAATCATGTAAAAATTATCAAAAACTATCCTGTTCCTCAGAACACAAAACAGGTACAACAATGTTTAGGTCTTTTTTCGTTTTTCCGGAGGTTTGTTCCACATTTCTCTAGTATTGCAAAACCACTTACTAATCTTTTGAAAAACAATGTTCCATTTATTTTTGATGATGAGTGTAAAAAAGCATTTGAAACACTCCGAGATAAATTGATAGTAGCTCCGGTGCTTGCCATATACGACCCTAAACGCGAAACTGAACTTCACTGTGACGCAAGTTCGATAGCTTTTGGTTCTGTGCTTTTGCAAAAACAGGATGATGGTAGATATCACCCTATTTCGTATTTTTCCAAAACCACTTCGGCTGATGAAGCTAAATTGCACAGCTACGAGCTTGAAACATTGGCCGTTATATATGCGCTCAAACGTTTCCATACCTATGTACACGGCATTCCAATAAAGATAGTGACTGATTGTAATTCTCTGGTAGAAACGCTTAAAAATAGAAATTCGTCCGCAAAGATAGCACGTTGGTCACTGTTCCTGGAGAATTATAATTACATTATTCAACATCGCCCTGGATTAGCAATGAGTCATGTAGACGCATTAAGCCGACTGGAACATTTGGCTGCCTTCGATGATGTTGATATTGACTTCCAAATACGTGTAGCTCAAGCTAGGGATCCGCTTATCCAAACTCTGAAAAAAGAGTTAGAGACGACGGATGTCGAAGGTTACCAATTACAAGACGGTATTGTATTCAAACGATCACCTTCTAATAGGCTAAAATTATACGTGCCAACAGAAATGGTTAATAATCTGATACGATCAATACACGAACAAATAGGTCATTTGGGAGCCGAAAAATGTTGCAACCAAATAGATCAGAATTATTGGTTTCCTAACAGAAAAACACGGATAATAAACTTTATAAATAACTGCTTGAAGTGCATTATTCACTCTGCTCCATCTAGAGTAAATAATCGGAACCTTCATAGCATCCAAAAAGAACCTTACCCATTTGATACCTTGCACATTGACCATTTTGGACCGCTACCTACATCATCTTTAAAGAAAAAATACTTATTGGTAGTAATAGACGCATTTACGAAATTCGTTAAATTGTATCC
Source organism: Anopheles merus (assembly GCF_017562075.2). NCBI lineage: Eukaryota > Metazoa > Arthropoda > Insecta > Diptera > Culicidae > Anopheles > Anopheles merus. The sequence goes on along the minus strand of NW_024427741.1, from coordinate 52,564 downwards.
AACAACTTCCACTAGTACAAAAGAGGTGTGCAATGCTCTAAAACAATATTTCTCTTACTACAGTCGACCTAAAAGAATAATTAGCGATCGAGGTACATGCTTCACTTCAGCCGCATTTTCCAATTTCCTTTCTTCTCGCGGAATTAGCCATGTGTTGAATGCCACAGGATCACCACAAGCTAATGGTCAAGTGGAAAGGGTCAATCGCATTATTCGTCCCATATTGAGCAAATTATCAAATCAGACCGACCATGTAGATTGGGTGACCCATTTGCTATCTACAGAATACGCTCTTAATAATACCATTCATTCGTCCACTCGTTTTTCCCCTTCTATGCTATTGTTTGGTGTTAACCAACGAGGCCCTTCAGTAGATATATTGACCGAATATTTAGAAGACAAAAACAAAGCATTTTCAGATTTAGAAACTATACGTGCAGAAGCATCATTCAATATTTTAAAATCACAACAAAATAATGAGAAACAACATGCTAAACACCATCGCCCTGCTCCCGTATTCAATGAAGGAGAGTTTGTTGTAATTAAAAATGTAGATAACACACCAAATTCAAACAAAAAACTCATTGCCAGATATAAAGGTCCATACGTTATCCACAAACGTTTACCTAATGACAGATATGTTATACGTGATATCGATGGAATACAAATGACGCAAATACCATATGATGGAGTGTTGGAGTCGGACAAGTTGAGAAGATGGATAGTGCCTCTGGGGGGAGCTTGATCGGAATATGTTCATAAAGCTACACTTAAGATTAAGGGTAGGGCTATACATATGCAGGAAAAATTGAGGTCAATTTCTCGTCAGGATGGCCGAGCTGTAGAAATTAGAAATTCGAATTTGTATATACCTCACACATACACCTTGACATCCTTACACATACACCTTTTCTATATGTACATCTTGTTTGTGCGATCACACCTAGGTTTAAGTATCTCAGGCAATACTGTCAAATAGAGATGTCATTCGTGATTGAGCGCTAAAACAGAAAACACGCAATTCTTCAGCCTTCAGTTAATTCTTCCGAAATTAAGAAAGATTACAGACCATAACTAGTTCATGAACATGAATTGTTATCTATCACTTTTAAACCCTTCAAATATAGTACAATGAACAAAGAGATGTGTTAAAGTTCATCGATGCGTGTGAGAGAGTAGGGCTGATGAATAGAAAGAGATGGTATGAGTTTGTGTTCATTATCCCCGAAAAATTTCGCTTGGGTTCCCCATGTTGGTCCACTGTGGTTTATTAAACATCTTCGCCTGCTCAAAAAGAAAAAAAATCTCTATATGGCGTATACAAACGAACGAGAACGCAACTTGCTAAAATGAATTTCGTTGTAGCGAACAACATTTACCGACATCAAAACCACTACCTCAAAAGGTGCTATATAAAAAAATATCCAAAATAAGATTTAAAAAAAAAAATACCGCTTTATTTCTGGAATTATCTATGTATATAAAAATCTCGTGTCACGGTGTTTGTTGCGAGCAACCTCCGAAACGGCTGGATCATTTTCAACGAAACTTTGCACACACCTTATGGTGGTATGAGCATAGGTTTTAAGACTTAAAAATTGTTCAGATGTTACACTAAACTTAATTTAATAATATGAATTAACGTCACTGGAAGCAGACGCTCATATTGACGCCCCGTGTTTACATTTGTGATAAACGGTTGTTTTGAGTCCATTACTCTCTAAGTTGTGCGTGATCGGTTGCTGTGTAGTGTGTGGATCCGTGTTAACAGCAGTTTGTTTATCACCATTAATTTAAACCTGTTCTGGCTGCATTTATAATTACGTATTTTGCCAACAAGCCAAAACTCACCCACATCAACATGTCTGGCGTGTGTCCTGTTTGTAATATCGATATTGGCAATACAGAGCACTACGTGTGTGATGGTATTTGTAAGGGCATTTATCATTGCGGCTGTCTGGGTATCAACAACACCTGTATCAAGGAGCTGAAACGCTCAGCTACACCCCTATCCTGGTTCTGCGGTCAATGTAAACAAAATCGTCAAGATAGTAAGTCAGTTATTGAATCCATAATCAACACTGCAATAGCCGATATAAAGAAAGATGTTTTAGGGCATCTCGATCAACAAGTCTCGACAATGTTAGAAACACACAAGAACGATGTATTAGTGTCTCTACGTCAACAACTAGCAGATACACGAGCTGTGTCCTTAGCACCAACACCCACCTATACTGCACCATCACTAATACCTTCATATGCCACTGTAAATTCATCAAATACACCACGACATGAACGCACTGATCGCACCACAGATGAACATCAATTAGCAAGTGCACCTAAGCGGAGATTGGTTGACCGGTCACCCCCAACCCATAGCATCCGCCTGTCCCTCCAACAAGGCATGGTACAATCAGGAACTGAACTGAGAACGGTACCTTACCCAACTCAGCGCCAATTTTGGATGTTTGTCTCACGTCTTTCACCTGATACAACAGAAGATGAGTTGATGTCATATGTAATACAAAAACTAGGTATAAATGATGTGCTAGTGTTCAAGCTGCTGCCAAAAAATCGCATCTCAGTAACTTTTATATAATTTAAAATCGGATTTCCTGAATCATTTCGAGATCAGGCATTATCCCCGTCTATTTAGCCAATAGGTGTGGTGTTCCGAGGGTATGAGTTAAGCCGTGATTCGGTTGATAGCCAGATTTCTGACATCTACTCATCTGCAAAGACCATTGAAGATGGAATACGTAAAATGAAATGCTCGTACTCTCCTGGGCCAGATGGATTCTGTCCGTAATAAGCGATCTAGTAGTTTATTTTTAAGCGATGTAGTAGTATCTTGATCGCACCACTACAACAAATTTTTAAAGCATCTTTGGATTCTAGCACCTTTCCCGACGTATAGAACGATGTTCCCAGTGAATAAGAAGGGTGACCTTTTAATCACATCCATGTGTGGTGGGGCAAATCGAAATTGCTGTTCATAAAGCTCTACTAGACAAATGCAGGTCGGTTATTTAATGATTTGACTTATTGTGTGCCGCCTGATACTTGTTTAATGTATGCTGACGACGTCAAACTGTTTTTACCGAGTTTTAAGAGTCCTAACGATTGCATCATCCTTCAAAATATTATAAATGGGTTTGGTACTTGGTGTCTAAAAAATGATCTAGAGTTAGCCTTGAGTAGTAGTAGTAGAGATGTTTATTGTGAATAGAAAGAAAAAAACATATATAATCAATCGTTCTTTAACATTGGGTACGCAAAGTGCTCTCCTCAAAAATCGGGAATTTATTTAGCATAGCTGAGTTGAATACAGTGAACCCTCTCTTATTTGAGAGGCGATGGGACTGTCGAATAAGAGGGGGTTTCAAATTAGAGAGGTTGAAAGTGAATGAAAGGTCCATACAAACAAGAAAGAGACAGAACATTTAGTATGCAGCCTCAACTGTTACTATAGGAAACTGTGCATACGATTGCCAATTTGAGCATACATCATTCAATAACCATGGCAACACCATACACAAATAAGAGGGACACAGATTTCAGAGGTTTTCCAAATTAGAGGAACAAAAATGTACTGGAAATCAAGGGACTGTGCAAAATGTTCAAATAAGAGAGGTTTTTCAAATTGGAGAGGTGTCAATTAAGAGAGGATTCACTGTATATGTTGTTTGCTGATTTTAAATCTGAGTATATGGGAAAAGTGCAAAAAAAAACCATGCAATTTTAGACTTACCCTAAAAATAAATATATCTTACTTATTTCTTAACCTACATTTGCTAAACCTAATCCTTAATTCGATAGAGAAGAGGAGAGCTTTGTACAGAAAATTATGAACTCATATTTTATGCTTAGATACGTTGTTCAAGTAGTTGATTGATTATGCTAATTGAGCTATGGTGGCATTTGTTTGCGTAATTTCCATTTTGATTTCCAATGAATTCTTCCATTTTTACTAAATTACTTCTTTTGTGTAAATTGTTTGTGTTATGCCAAGGCGGTAAGTTGATGACCATTTTCAATATTTTGATTTGTTTAACTTGAAGTTTTTTTTCTATGTGAGTACGCACAAGTAATCCATGCCGGCGCTGCGTACGTAAAAACCAGGCGTATATAAGCCTTGTAAACCAATTTTTTTGTTTTGCAATGTTAGATTTGATTTCCTATTTAGGAGAGGATATAAAATTTTTAGTGATTTGCCTACTTTTTCTAATTAATTTTCTATGTGGGTTTTAAATGTCATGCGTTTTTCTAAATATATTCCAAGGTATTTAACTTGACCTTTCCATATAATGTTTCCTTGCAAAGCTAACTTCATTACTAGGTAATTTGCGTAAACTAGTTTTTCTTGTAAAGAAGATTGTCTCAGTTCTATTTGCGTTTGTTTTAAGCTTCCATCTATTACAGAACTTGGCGTATGCTTTCAATGTGCCTTTTAAGGCTTTGATTATCGAGCTCGGACTTCTGGCCGTAGCCACGATTGCTAGGTCGTCTGCATATAGTTAATTTATACAGTTATTTTTAGTGGGAATGTCAGAAATAAATATATTAAATAGTATTGGCGATAATATACTACCTTGTGGTACTCCCTCTATGGGTTTAAAGAAATTTGATTTAGTGTGACCAATATGAACTAAGCTTTTTCGATTGCTGAGTAAGGACCGAATTATTTTTATAATATACGCAGGAGAATTAGATTGAATTAGTTTATATACCAGGCCGTCGTGCCAAATGGAATCGAAAACTTTTTCAGTGTCTAACAAAACTTGACCCGTGGATCTTTTTCTATTCCGATTTTCTATAATATGATTTTTGAGTCAATGTATCTGGTGAGTTGTGGGATGATGTTGTTAATGTCTGTATGGTCTGTATGGCAGCTCATTGGTCTATAGTTTCCAGGATTAGAATGATCTTTTCCGGGTTTTGGAATAGCCACTATATTTGCTTTTTTCCATTGTGAAGGAAAGTAACCTAGTTTAAGACAACCATTAAATATTATTTTGAGGTGGAGAACTGCCTTTTAAGGAAGTATTTTCATCTCTGTGTTGTTAATCTCGTCACAGCCTGCTGACTTTTTATTTTTAAGATTTTTGATTATGTTCATGAGTAATTTTGGTTTTACTAAGTAAACTGGATCCAAGGAGTGATTTTGGTTTCTCGCAAAAAAATTCTATTGTTTTTCGTTACTTTCCTTTCCATTGGAATTGTGTTGTAAGTTAAGTAATGAGAGTTTTCAAAATTTGTTTTGAGGGCGTTACATTTTTCAGTGACTCTTAGGAAGATGTTGTTTCCTAGCTTTAGAGTTTGTATAGTATGTTGTTTGTTTTTAACTATTTTTACAAAATTGAACAGGTTATTTGTATTATTTTGTTATTTATTTATGCTTTTTAATTCATCAGACCAAGCTCTGTTACGGGCTAGTGACATTTGATGCTCTATCTCTGTTTTAAGTGCATTATAATAATTCCTAAAGGTAATATTAAGTCAGTGGCTTAGCCATTTTTTCTTGTATTTATTTCTTAGTTTTATTAGAGCAATAATATAATCTGGAATGATAATGATTTATTTTACAGGAATTGCTTTCGGAATGGCTCATTGTTTAGCTGTTGTAATAAGTGGGGTTAAGTTATGTAGCATATGATCGATTTGTGTAGCGTTAATTATGTCATTTCGGTGTATTGTGGTCAAGTCGATACTATTATTTATAATATTTTTGAAAATATTCCAGTTTGCTTTTTGAAGCTATAAATACCTTTCTTGGAAACCAAATTAGCTGATGAGTGTTTGATATTGTACACAGATTTTTTGATAGCATTAAGTCCAACGTTGAAGTATTTCTTGTGGGGTCGATAGGAATGTATGTTGGTTTATCTGGAAAATGTATAGAAAATTTACCTTTTTGTGCTTCTGCAAAGAGGAGTTTTCCAGCTGAATTTGTATAGACACAATTCGATGATTTATGTCGAGCGTTTAAATCGCCACAGATGAAATAGTTGTCGTTTCGCGCTGAAAGTTTCTTGATATCTTGTTGAAAAGTAGCTAAGTTTGTGTTTTTATCTGGATGATATGCTGCTTTTAAAGTAAATTCTCCTAGTCTAGTGAGCACTTTAACACTTAATGTTTCGATTATCCCTAGTTTATTTTGTTTTAGCAATTGGTGTCTAAAAATGTATTTGATCATTGGATTTGATCTATTGGAACACCACCTTTTGGTCCCGATAATCTATCAACTCTGTATACTATGTAATTCGGAATAGAAAAAGCGTGCACTGGTTTCAGAAATGTCTCCACAATCAATATTGCATCAATATCATATCGGCTGAAATACTAGATTAAATTATTTTTTTGTTGGCAATGCCATTAGCATTCCAGTAGGAAATATTAAAATTATCTGGACAATCCATCACGGGAAACAAAATTTAGCAACTACCTTAAAGATCACTGTTATTTGATCCTGCTTTGTTTTGAACTTTTGTAGCTTCTGAAATACTTCGCCTACAATTGTAATGATTTCAGAAGAATTAAATAGTTCGTCTGACGCGGCCTCATTTTGTCTAAAGTTAACAAATTTGGCTGTGTTTTGTTCAAGTTGTTTTCATCCCTGAATTGTTTTTGTCTGTGGTAGAGCAGGAAAACTATTTTTCCATGTTGAAAGAAGTTCTACGTTTCGGTTCTTTAGGTATATTGGCAGCGGGACTTTTAGGACATCCGCTGAAAGTAGCTGTATGGTTGCCGCCGCAATTCGCGCATTTAAGTTTGTGCTCTGGCACTTTGCCATCACTTAAAGATGACCCAGCTGTGAATGGGCATACTGACGAATTATGATCGTCAGCACATTTGTTGCATCTAGAGACGCGATTACAATTATTTGCTTCGAAAAATAGCTCCATTTTACTACACAGTGACCTAGAGCAGGGATGGTTCTGGGAAGATGCATGGATATTGTACCCACCGGAAAGTGCAGTAGGTATACTGCTTGATCATCGTATCGCTTTTGCCTGATCTGTAACTTTTTTATATTGGTTGGTTGCAAATTCTTTTAAGATCTCCATCACTTCATCGGTTGGGAGATCGTGTAGGCCATACAAAACTATTTTTGTAGATTTTTCTTCATCTAGTTGATTAGTTGATAAGTCACTGAAAGCCAACCCCACAAGTGTGTTGGCAGGCCTTGACCGGCATCGGTTGTTGAGCCAAAGAAGAAGAAGTTGATTAGTATGATATGCAACGTTGCTGTTTTGTAGGTGTTTTATCACGCTTCGGTAAACGCTTGTGTTAGTGACATGAACGTTGGTCCCGTTGTTTGTCTGTTTGGTGCTGTACCTCACTACACCTGCTTCTATGACACACTTTTGCACAAAATATACGAATGAACTTTAAACGACAATAGGTGGCACTTTGTACGTTACCGTCGCACTGGTGGAGTTTTTTGTAGTAGTGGTATTCGGGACAGCGTCCTGAAGCTTTGCTGGTGTATCTTTATACTCGCTTAGTAGCGCTTAGCTGTTTTCGGAACTATCAGATCTAACGCGTGTATCGTCGCATGAAGGATCTCTGTTTCTTGGTATTGGTCTAAACCTTTTACCTCTGTGTCTTCCTCTCCCCCCCCCATCTTGTTGGTAGGAACAGGACACCTGCTGCTTGTTAGTATTTGTTTGTGATTCTATCGCTATCGATTGCTTATCAGATTAGAGATTAGCAAATTTACGCCTGCTCTCGATCGGAGCTGGATTGCGACTGAGAGTTAGCCTTGATAATTGTTTCATTATTACGTTTCATAGACTAAAATAAAACTATCAAGTATAATTATTCGTTGTTTGGCATTATTAGGCGTTGTTAGATCGTCGCCAGGAAGTCTGTGATCTAGGTGTTACACTAGAATCTAGTTTAAATTTCCGTTTACATATTGACAACACTGTTAACAAGGCATACAAGATGTCAGGTTTTATCTTTGGACAATTCCGTGAATGTAATGATGTCTTATGTCTTAAGTCGTTGTTTACTGGTCTTGTGCGCTCGTGCGTGGAGTATTGCTCAATTATTTGGTTTCCGAATTGCACTACGATGATTAACAGAATAGAGTTGCAATACAACTGAAGTTTACAAGACTTGCTTTAAAATGTGACCAATTAAGAGGAGTTACAACCATGCTAAATTATCGCTCGCGATGTCTTCTGCTTAGCCTACAAACGCTCCAACACCGGTTTAAGGTTAACCAATGTGTATTTGTAGCCAAAATATTTAAAAACGAATTAGACGTCCCTTATTTACTAGAGAAGATCAATATCAACGCGCTATCGAGACCTCTTCGCTCTCGTAACTTACTTGTCGGCGAGAACAGGCGTACCTTATATGGATATAACGAACCGTTAGTAGCTATGAAAAGGCAATTGAATACATGGTCCCATCACTTTGATTATAATTTAACGACCGACGCATTGTAAGAAAATATTTTATTAATCTTCAATTTTGGCGACACTGGATCAAGGGAGATGTTAGGAGAATAATTTAGGACTTAGGTGTTGGAAACAGTATCGGACAATAAGATAGGACCTTTTTTTTCATCGCACCGTGCACATGTCAAGCTACGTTTCTTTAGACACAAACCCGCGCACTCACACACACACACACACACACACACACACACACACACACACACACACACATCACAACCCGAAAACAACCCGTTTGGTGCTTACCGAACGCTAATGGGAAAGATGGTCGGCCAAGACCTACCTAGGGAAAGGAACCCAACCGTGCTCAAGTCTATCATTGAACACATGAGTTTCCTATCCATGAGCCACAAACTCCACATGATATACCCCGCAATCCTGATGTTGAACTTGTTTCAATATCCGCTGATGAACTACAGAAGGCTGCAGACCATCTCAAACTGGGGAAGGCACCTGGTCCGGACGGTATTCCCATTGAAGCGATCAAAGCAGCTATCAAAGCGTACCCGGAAGCTTTTTTATCAGTGTTCCAGAACTGCTTCGATACTGGCTTTTTTCCTATACCCTGGAAGCGACAAAAACTCGTTCTTCTACCAAAGCCTGGGAAGCCCCCCGGCGACGCATCAGCACTAAGGCCTTTAGGATTGATAGACAATTTCGCCAAGATACTAGAAATCCTAATACTCAACCGATTAGTTGTCTATACGGAAGGCGAACACGGACTGTCGGACAGAAAGTTTGGCTTTAGAAAAGGGCGGTCTACTGGTGAAGCGATCGCAGCTGTTTTAAAGAAAGGACGAAGCGCCTTGCTAAAAAAGAGGACAGGAAACAGATACTGCGCGATCGTTACGATTGACGTAAAGAATGCTTTCAACAGTGCCAACTGGGAGGCCATACATGCAGCTCTCTCCAAGATGATGGTTCCACCGTACCTCTGTAGGCTGCTGAAAAGCTATTTGGATCACCGGGTGCTTTATACGACACAGATCTGGGAATCAAAAAATGAGCATCACCGCTGGCGTTCCTCAAGGTTCGATTTTGGTTCCAACTCTCTGGAATGTTATGTACAACGGAGTTTTGACCCTAAGGATTCCTCCAGGAGCTGAAGTGATAGGTTTTTCTGATGATATTGCTCTTATTGTCCTTGGTGAGTCAATAGAAGAGATTGAACTCCTCACATCCGACTCCGTAAACAGAATCGAGTCGTGGATGCAACAAATGAGGCTAGAAATCGCCCATAAAAAGACGGAATTCCTCATCATAAGTAGCCACAAGACAGTGCAGTCAGGTAGCATCCAGGTCGGTGATGAACGTATTGAGTCGATACGTCATCTAAAATATCTTGGTGTGATCATCGATGACCGCTTAAGTTTCTGGAAGCATGTCGAGTACGCCTGTAACAACGTCTTTAAGGCAGCAAACTCGTTGATACAAATAATGCCGAACATTGGAGGGCCCAAGAGTAGCTGTAGGTGACTTCTAGCTGACGTGGCCATCTCACGGTTGCGTTATAACGCTGTGATCTGGACACAAGTTCTGGTGCTAAAGGAAAACCGACAGTTGGTGAACAGAGTGCACCGATTGCTAGCTATCCGAGTTGTTTGTGCCTACAAAACAATATCACACGTGGCAGTTTGTGTTATCGCAAGCATGGTTCCCATCTGCCTCATATTAGCAGAGGATTCTGAGTGTTGCAGTTTCTCCGGAGTTTCAATCGCGAGATTATCCAGATCCTCAGCAAAGCAGCTCTCTATGAGAAAGTGACAGTCTGAATGGGATTGTTCAACAAAGGGGCGTACGATACATGCACTGATCCCGAACATCACGGCGAAGTTAACTTCTACATAACTCAGTTCCTCTCCGGCCATGGGTGTTTCCTGAGTTATCTTCACAAGTACCGTCACGCAAGCTCGCCAGACTGCCCAGCGTGTGTGAGCATCGTGGAGTCAGCAGAACATGTGCTTTTTCATTGCCCTCGTTTTGCTGAGGAACGTCATGAAATCACCGTAAAGTGCGGAACAACAATCAACGGAACAAACCTGACCGAGGTGATGTTAAAGAATGTTGAAACATGGGAAGTCATAGCAAACGGCATGCGATCAATACTGTTGAAGCTGCTGGCGTTTATGGAAAGCGGATCAATGACTTGGGCGTTCGTAAATAGTGTTGTGCGTATTGTGAAAGTGTTTAGTGTATCTATGCACGAATTGAAGTGAGCCTGTAACTCAAGGGAATGCGTACTTTCTGTGCTTTTGTGTGGTATTACGAGTGTCTCTAGGACTGTCATTCTGTCTCGCGAATGTGGTCCATGTTGCAATAGCGAGATGTAATGCTAATGCATAGCCCTTCCACAAGAAGCATACCGAAAGGTGAACCCATGGGGAAGGGTAGATGGCCAAAGGAGGGGGTTTACTGGGTAAAAATCCTATGTCAACACGAGTGGGACAACGGGAGTCTTTCGAAGATTCCCCCTCCTTGTTAAAAAAAAAAAAAAAAAAAAAAAAACACACACACACACACACACACACACACACAAACACATGCACACACAAACAGATACAAACCACACATAAACCTGTACCAACGGGTGCATGGTGCGTTGAAAAAAAGGCCCTATCTTATTGTCCGATAATGTAGGAGTACTTAATTTAAGTACTTAATTTGAATTTTTAAACTTTTAAGTACTTAATTTGTCACAGCTTCAAGAGTGCAAGACATGTATGTTGGTAAATAAATTATAACTCTCGTGTGTGAGTTATCAATTACTTTTATTGCGTCCTGTCTCTACAACGGTCAGCGAGCAAAAGAGACCGAGCTAAGGGCCGCATGTCCTTAGTTCCCTAATTCTCACTCCGGTTGCCAACGCAGTTGGCAACCATGGCCTAACTTGATTCAGTGGAAGGTTGAGGTGCACAGCGACAGGTGGCGTACCTGCTATAATTTGTTGCCTGCTAGGCGAAGATCGCTAGAACTGGTCTAACGCGAATCGAACGGTTAGAACCGGTCTAAAGCCGTAACGGTCACTACAGAACCCCCCACCAGTGACGGAGTCACGAGATGAATTTGATATGAGCGTTAAAGGCGGAATCGCACCTCTCCAATCACCGCTCCACTCTGCCTGATCTTTGGTATGCTTGACGAGCGGTATGCTGGTTTCAGGCGATCTATTGAGATAGACTCGTTTTTTTCCTTTCCTATTGATTATGAAAAATTTTCTGAAACGCCGAACTACGTCGAATGGTCCTTCGTAAGGAGCTTGCAGTCCAGTTTTTACTTTGTCCACTCGTGCAAAAACTTGTTCGCATTCGTTTAGATTTTTAGGAACATACGGAGTGATCGAAGTTTTTTGTGTAGTGGCTGTAGGCTTCAAAGTTTGAAATGCCTTTTTCAGATTGACGATAAAGTCAGGGAGATCTTCTGAGTTGTTTTTAGAGGATGGTACAGATACTTCAGCTGGGAGCCTAAGGCTCTGGCCGTATACCATCTCTGCTGGTGATCCCTTAATGTCGTCTTTAAAAGACAACCTAATACCTAACAAGACCAATGGTAATCGTCTCATCCATCGCATGGAGTCTTCACTTGCCATGATAGCACCTTTTAGTTGTCGGTGAAATCTTTCGACCATCCCATTTGATTGTGGGTGGTATGCTGTGGTCTTTATGTGATGGGCCCCAAGGAGCTTGGTTAGCTCCTGAAACAGTTTAGAGATAAATTGTCTTCCACGGTCAGTTGTGATGGTTTCAGGGCATCCAAAACGCGAGACATAATTGTCGACAAATGTTTTTGCGATGGTAGCTGCTGACATATCTGCCATTGGATAGCACTCTGGCCATCTTGTAAATCTATCTACTATTGTGAGTAGGTAACACATGTCTTCCGAAGGAGGTAGAGGACCAACGATGTCCATGTGGATGTGGTCAAACCTGCCTTTTGGAATGTCGAAAGTTTCCAATGGCGAGTGAGTATGGCGTGTTATTTTGGCCTTTTGGCATCCAATACAGGCACGTGTCCAATCTCCCACGTCCTTGTTCATGGAAGGCCAAAAATAACGATCGGTTGTAAGCTTTCTAGTAGCCCGAATGCCAGGATGTGAGTTATTGTGGATCCCTTGGAATGTAAGCTTGCGCAAAGACAAGGGAACATACAAGCGTTGTCTTCCTGTCGAAGACTCAATAAATAGCTCAACATTGTTTGAAGATATTTGTGTCAGTTTATATTTAGTTTTTCTGTTCTGTTTTTCCAGCAATATTTTTAAATGTGAATCTTTCTTTTGCTCTTTTGAGAAAGTTTGATCCGTTAACACCGTTATGGAATCCATGCCCCCAATCCTAGATAAGGCGTCCGCTACTACATTGCTCTCTCCCCGAATGTACTGTATATCAGATGTGTACTGGGAGATGAAGTCGAGATGTCGACTTTGTCGCGGAGACTTTTCAGCCTTGGATTTTAACGCCATTGTTAGGGGTTTGTGGTCTGTTAATACCGTAAAGTCTCTCCCTTCGAGAAAATGCCGAAAATGTTTGATTCCTAGGAAAATGGCAAGTAGTTCTCTATCAAAGGTTGAGTATCTCTGTTCGGTTGGTGTTAGTGTTTTTGAGAAAAACGCCAATGGTTGACTTTCACCATTAAGATGTTGTTGTAGTACTGCACCAACTGCATAGTTAGAAGCGTCGGTAGTGAGAGAATAGTTGGCATTACTCTGTGGATGAGCTAACATGGTTGCATTTGATAGGTCATGTTTTACTTGAAGTACTGCTTGTTCACATTCCTCTGACCATTCAAAATTTTGTTTACTCTTTTTGCCGTTGTGCTCAGCGATGAGTTGATACAAGGGTCTCAACTTGTCGGAAACCTGTGGAATAAATCGATGGTAGTAATTTATCATTCCTACCAATCGCTGAAGTTGTTTAACGGATGACGGAGAGGGAAATTTAGTAATGACCTCTACCTTAGAAGAAGAAGGAGTTATTCCTTTTTCAGAAATGTTGTGGCTAAGGAAATCCAACGATGGTACGCCAAGAACACATTTAGATGACTTTATTTTTATGTCATGACTAGCCAGCCGATGGAACACTTTATGTAAATGTTCAATGTGCATTTCTTTCGTCGGACTAGCTATAAGGATGTCGTCAATATAGACAAACACAAATTCCAGATCTCTAAAAATGCTATTCATGAATCTTTGGAAAGTTTGGCTCGCGTTCCTAAGACCAAATGGCATTCTTAGGAACTCAAACAATCCGAATGGAGTGGTAATAGCAGTTTTGTGGACATCTTCCTCGGCGATAGGAATAAGGTGGTACGCCCGTACAATGTCCAATTTTGAGAAAAATTTGCACCCATGCAAGTTCATTGTGAAATCTTGCACGTGTGGTATGGGATATCGATCGGGTGTAGTTATGGCGTTTAGTCGTCGATAATCCCCACATGGTCGCCAGTCATGATCTGCTTTGGGAACCATGTGCAGTGGCGAAGAAGCTGGAGAAGAAGACGGCCGGCAAATACCTAAGTTCAGCATATGCTGGAACTCTGCCTGGGCAATCTTAAGTTTCTTCGGTTCCAGACGACGAGGCTTAGCAAATGGTAGAGAGCCTTTTGTTTCAATGTAGTGTGAAACAGAATGACTGACTGGTGTGTTGTAGTCAGGGGGCTCGATCAACGAAGGGTATTGTCGTAAGACTTCACCGAACTCATTTGTTTCCACAGAAAAATGTTTTGGTGTGGGAGTGTCCACTGTCGCTATAGTAGCTTTTGACACAAGATTTGTGGTTGGATCAATTAGGCGCCGTTCCTTAAGATCAACTAACAAACCGTGTTTGTGAATAAAGTCAGCTCCTATTATGGGACGATTCACCGCTGCTATAACGAAAGTATGAGTGAAAGACCGCCTCAATCCAAGAGATACTTGTATTAGCTTGGTGCCATATGTAGCAATGGTACTACCGTTGGCTGCAGCTAATATGTGGTCAGTTGGTTTGGCTACAATGCCTACCAAATTTTGTGGAATGACGGATATGTCAGCTCCGGTATCTATAAGAAATGTGAATAAAGTAATCTCATCATTGATGAAGAGACGACGTGAGGAGCTTAAAATTGCTCGTGGGCTATCCGTCAACGCTTCAGAGCAAATTAGTTTTTTTGAAGAGATAAATTGTTCCCTCCCTGCGTTGAATGAAAATTGCAAGGATTGATACACTTTGTTGCGTTCCGTCCATATTTGTGGTGGTACCAACATAGTGGACGTTGTCCCTGTTGTGAGGGTGTGTTGTTCCTATTTCGCGATTTTGAGCGATTTCTCTGTCGTCCCCTCCGCTGATGATTAGAATTGACAGCCATTTGGCGAATCATGTTTCGCAGCTCCGATATTTCTTGACGAATATCGTCAGTCGCATAATTGTGCGAAAAATGATTTGGCTTAGATTCAATTGCAGAAACGCTACCTGAATTGGTGCATTCCCAGAGTCTATCAGCGATTTTCATTTGCTCATCGTGGTCCTTAGAATCGACTGCAATGAGTGCTACCTCAATGGATTTTGGTAATCTCGATTTCCACAACTTTTGTATAAGTGTAGCAGAGATATCAGCTGAACCACCCGCGAGCTGCACCATGTGCCGATAAAGTTCGGATGGTGACCTGTCACCCATCTCCAAGTGATATAAAAGTTTCGAAAGTCGGGCCTCCTCACTGGTTGAAAGGCGACTCAAAACCTGTTCCTTCAAATGAGTGTATGGTGTTTTTTCATGTGGAGCCTTGATAACATCCAACACTTTCGCTAAGGTTTGCTTAGGAAGAGCGCCTATAAGATACGAGTATCGGGTGCGCTCCCTTGTAATTTGAGATACCTCAAACTCAGCCTCCGCCTGAGCAAACCAAATTTCAGGCATATCATCCTAGAATGGGGGTAGCTTGGTGGCGATGCGCTCCACCTGTGGCACTGATGTGGGGTTCTGCGCCGTGCTGGCACTAGGCCTCTCAACCTCCCGTTCTAATGTCATGTTATACAATTCAAATTTTATGTGTATGTGAATTAAGATAAAAATTTAACGCAAAAAAATATAATGAAAATTTAGCGAGTAATAAAAATATAAAGAAAATGCGATAATGCAATGAATGATTGAAAGCGGATAATGGATAAAAAATATACCAGAAAATGAAATTGAACTATAAAAATAAGATAAAAAATCTAACTGCTAATCCTAGTGCTATCTTAATCTTAATATTCTTATAATATAATAATTAGATGATATGATTGGATCTCAAGATCGAAAAGTGCGTGAGAAAAAAAAAATATAAACAGGATAAAAAAAGGAACGTGCTCACCGCCAATTATTGAATCACCGAGTAGATGTTTCCCTTAACCGTATGCTTCAACGGTTACCCTGCTGCCGGGGGATGCAGCGATGGTGTTCAGCGGTTGTTCCGCTCCTGGAAGATGCTGTGATGGTCTTCAGTGGTCACACCGCCGTTCCGATGATGATGCGACGGTCTTCAGCGGTAACACCGCCGGTCCGATGGTGATGAGATGGTTCGCAGCGGTAACACTGCCGTTCCGGTGATGATGTGACGATCTTAGCGGTAACACCGCCGGTCCGATGGTGATGAGATGGTCTTCAGCGGTAACACCGCCGTTCCGATGATGATGTGACGATCCCTGCCGTTGTGAGCTGCTGCTTACCGCTCTCCCGCGCCGTCGAACTTGTAGGATATAGTGCCGATCGTCGACCTGTAGATCACTTCCTTGTCCTTAAACGTCTCGCTCTCGTACAACTGCGATGCACTGGACGTACTGCGACGCATGTACCGAGGTGTGTCGATATGTGTGTGCGACGACAATGCAATTGCCTCGTGGTACTTGGTGTCACCGACGGAGGATGCGATGATGATAGCTCTCCTCCTGCGCCACTGGTGTGCAGGTGTGCGTAGCGTGCACTTAGTACGTAATACGTAAGTCACCTCGTGGTCGCCGCTCGTCGACGGATTTCCGATGAGGTACCGTATCCGTGCGCATGAGGTCGTGAGGTGTGTAAGTGTGCGTAGCGTGCACTTATTACGTACCTTACCTCGTAAATGCCGTTGCCGGGGGAATCTGCTGTGCAGAATCCGTGCGCTGGATGTACCTTTTTGTCAGCGTGTGTGTAGCGTACGCTGAATACGTACTAACGTACGTTCTTTCTTTGCTGCTGCCGGAGAATTTCGCGTGAATGCAGAGCCGTTCAGCTGAAGCAGCGTGTGCCCGTGTGACGTGAGCGCGGCCGTTAACCTGCCGTCCTAGCTGTATCAGCGTGTGCTCGTGTATATCGTGAGCACGGCTTTTACACGTGGCGTCACCGCTATCGCAATGTATCCACTCTAACGAGTATTAGGATTTTTTTCGCGACAATTAGCGTTTGCCGTATGTCTACTCAGTTGGCGTAGAGAAGACAAAAAATAACTGCTTTTTCACTTCACTGCACAAACACAAGCTACTTTATTTCACTCGTCGGGGTCACCACTTATAACTCTCGTGTGTGAGTTATCAATTACTTTTATTGCGTCCTGTCTCTACAACGGTCAGCGAGCAAAAGAGACCGAGCTAAGGGCCGCATGTCCTTAGTTCCCTAATTCTCACTCCGGTTGCCAACGCAGTTGGCAACCATGGCCTAACTTGATTCAGTGGAAGGTTGAGGTGCACAGCGACAGGTGGCGTACCTGCTATAATTTGTTGCCTGCTAGGCGAAGATCGCTAGAACTGGTCTAACGCGAATCGAACGGTTAGAACCGGTCTAAAGCCGTAACGGTCACTACAAAATAAATAATTGCGTGATTGCTCGTAATCAAAAACAGAGGATGCTAGTTAAGAATCTATTGCGACTATTCAAAAAAAGTATGCTGTTAGTCTATACTCAATTGAAAAACCCTGTATTTGTTTGTAATCTTACGATTATAATTTAAATTTATACTTCGACTATCATTTCTAGTGATAAGGATCATAATAAAAAAATAAAAAGAGAGTAAAGCCATTTTGCTCCAATACCTATAATTTCTTCATAATCTCTCTACTTTAACTTTAGTGAAGTTTGACGCTGAGTTACTTTCCAGTCGCTGCAAAAATGCTTTTTGCGTAGGAGTTATGCAGTGAGATGAATAGGCTTTGAGTGCTTTGAGCAGTAAGGAAAGATTAGCTTTTATTGCATTACTTCTCAATACTCCTGAGAAAGTTTAAAATAAATAGCTATGATGAGTAGAGATTCAATCTGGTGATATTTCTGCGGTTTTACTTGTTGGCAAAAAACACAACTCGATCCATTTACAACTTATGTCACCCTTTTTTTTTTTGACTTCCGCGGTCTTCATGGAAGTTATCACACTATATGTAAAATCGAAAATCGCCACAATGACGTGAGAGTAAACATTCAGCGAGAGAGAGAAAGAAAGCGGTGAGAACAGAGCTCTCTTAGCAACGCGCGTTGCTGCGAAAGGACTTGCTCCATGCACCACTGCTAGCTCGCGGGTAATTAGGGCAATGGTCACTTAGATTGTTTGTTTACACAAACCGATTTGAAATCACATGGTATTGGATATAATGATTTTTTTTAGTAATTGAAGACGCAAATTGGCCACCTGCTGATAACGTATTCCATCTCATACCTTCCCATTATAAATCAAGATATTCAAGGCAATATAAAAAAATCCTATTTCGAAAACATGCGAATTAAATTTATTATGAAATGGTTGATATTCCAATTAAATCAATTATTCATTAAGCCAGTATAGTTGGCTTTATGCACCTTAAGCACCTCGAGTACTACATACACCGTCATCATCGGCAGATAAGTGTAGTACATAATATCCTGTAAAACGGGTTGTTATACCCAGGACGTCAAACATATAAACTCCCTCAAATCTTCTTTTATTTGGCGTAACGTCCTACGCGGACATGCCGGCCTATACAGGCTCGAGACTTAATTCATTACCACGTAGCCGGATATTCAATCCTTGCTATGGGCGGACGGTCCATTCTGGGCTTGAACCCATGACGGGCATGTTATTGAGTCGTTCGAGTTGTCGACCACGTACCACGGGACCGCCCGAAATCTACTACTCCCTCAAATCTACTACTCCGCAATATTGGTTGAGTCAGGACAAGGAAAACGCAAGAGGCGGATGTAGTCGAGAGGCCCTAAGCGGCCATATGCTAAAAAGCCTTGCTGAAGTTCCGAGCGAGAAAGCGGCGGATGTTGATGGCTTGAAAGTTAAAATTGAATTTGTAACGATTTGCTCGCGGGTGGGAAGAACTACTTATTTCAGGATGTCCTTACAGAACAAAGCACTAAAGGGAGAGATGGTTCAATGCGCAACATGTCTACAACATACTGCGCGTTAGGTGAGACAACTGTGCGCACTTCATTTAGCCGGATCAGCATCATGATTATAATTGTTATTACTTATAAGTGTTAGTAAATAAGATTCATTGGTACTTTACGTGCGTAACAAATAACCTTATTTTTGAACACCAGTTAAAAAAAATTAGTGATGGGAAAAATGAAGTTTTGGTCGGAATCGATTCCGACTAGCTCCGAAATTTTGTGGAATCGATTCCACTTCGTAGGTCCAGAATCAGTTTTAGGAATCGGCTCCGGAATCGGAATCGGCTCCGGAATCGGAATCGGCTCCGGAATCGGAATCGGTTCCGGAATCGGAATCGGCTCCGGAATCGGAATCGGCTCCGGAATCGGAATCGGCTCCGGAATCGGAATCGGCTCCGGAATCGAAATCGGTTCCAGAATAGAAATCGGTTCCGGAATCGGAGTCGGCTCCGGAATCGGATTCAGAATTGGCTCCGGAATCAACTCCGGAAGCAAAATCGTCTTCGGAAGCGGAATCGGCTGCGGAATCGGAATCGGCTCCGGAATCTCCATGAGAATGGATCGTTTTAAAGTATATTTGGATCTTTTGTGGTTTATTAAAAAGAGGACGAATAATCAATCAATTCGGGCAAAAACCGTGGGATCATTTTGACAGCTAGATGAAAAAGCATTCATCGTTTAATTGCAGCATGCTTTGTTTAGTTGATGTGCAATATTCTAGATGCATTTTCGTTCTTTTTTACAACGTTGGTAAAATTAAATTGATCTCCATAGCAATCAGAGCTCCAAGGAATTGGAGTACAGGTGCGTTATGCTACAATCCCTCATATGTCGATTTTTGATGTATTGATGTAAATTTGATAATGAAATTCGTAATGTAAATTCATTTCTTTATTAAATAAATTTTACCCAAATAAATCTACTTTTTCTGTTTTTTAATTACTATCTTCTTAATCTAACCTATTAAAACTATACAAACAGTTTGGGTTTGTTTTGTTATGTGTTACATTTATAGTCGTTTCGACATTCTTTCTTCAACTAAACCTTATCGATTCGAAATACCTCATTCTGGTCTGTAGTTATGTTGAATAAACATCATTTCTTTTAATTTTTGTGATGTTATGCGGCTGCGCTTTTCCGTTAAAATTTGGCCCGCTTTTGAAAAAATACGTTCACATGGAACTGAAGAGGCTGGAATTGATAAATATTGTTTCACAAACTTATGCAAGGTAGGATATACTTCACCACGAGTGTGCCACCAATGTAGAGGATCGTCTTTGATTTTAATTTTTTTATCCGATAAATATCTATCAAGTTCAGAAACGGCAGATATTCTTGGATTAAAATTGTTAACGGGTGTTTGCTCTTGGAATTTGAACACTTCCCAAACATCATCATTTTCAAATGTTTCTTGTTGTGAACCTTCATCTGAGCCATTTGCTTCTGATTGCAAAGGAATTAATTTGCTAACTAAATTATCGTAGCAAGATTCATATCGAGCAACGTCTCCTAAAAACCTTCTTTTTTGAATCGTGGATCTAGGATTATAGCGCTATTGATAATTTCTGAATCAAACATACATTCAAACTTTTGCTTAATACCTCGTACTATTTCTTTGCATAGTTTAGAAACTTCCTTACACATGCTTTCGTTTTCCATTTTTTCTGAAATTTTTTTTAACAACGATCTTATAAGAACACCCATTGTTGAAAGCGTGACTATTTTTTCACCTATAATTTCAATAGTGACTGCATTAACAAGTTCGAGAACACTTGTCGCTTGTTCGATTACGGTCCAATCACGTTGTTGCAAATGCAACTTCTTTCCTAATCGCATGGAATAAGACAGGCACGTTTTATAAAACTTTTGTTTAACGAACTATAAAGAACGTGTCTTTATTCGCGGTAGCAGGAAAAAAGGACGAGAGCGCATCTCTCGCCTCTATTTATAATATTATAATTCGCGATGGCCGCCGTCGTCTTTGATCGTTCCCTTTCGTGCGCCTCGTGGTTGACTTCTTAAACGTCAATTAGAGTCGACATTAGCCCATGCAGCAGACAGCGCTAAAGGGCCATTACACGTTTGTAATATTCTCCCCATCAGTGAAAACCGCTAGTTATCACTTTAAAACCCGTATCGCTGTTTAGTGCCCCAGGGTTCCTATCCCTCACAATCCTTAGTAGCATCAGAAACCTCGGCACTTTCTTTGTCTTCCATGGGCTTCACGTCCAGCACTGCGAGTTTTGTAGCTGGTCGCTCTAAAATTCCGTTTGCTGTTTGCACCGTGGCTCGTCTGACCTGTCCATCTCCAGATCGCACTACTGCTAGCACGCGCCCCTTTGGCCAGGTATTGCGGGGCAGGTTCGCGTCCACGATGATCACGACATCTCCTTCTTTGATGGGTCGTACCGACTGGAACCATTTCGAGCGGCGGGTGAGTGTGGGCAGGTAATCCGCGACCCACCTCTTCCAGAAGATGTCAGCGTTCCGCTGCGTTGTTCTCCACGTTACTGCTACCGCCGCCGGTGAATCATCAAACGGGACAGGGCGCTTGGTACCGTCGGAGCTGCCTAATAGAAGGTGATTAGGCGTTATAGGCATGTCCATCTCATCGTTTAGTGGTACATATGTTAGCGGCCGCGAGTTTACAATCAGCTCCACTTCGGCTAAGGTAGACTGCAGCACTTCATCCGATGGGAGTCGTGGCAGGTTGAACTTGCACAAGATTTGCTTCACACTTCGTACCAGGCGCTCCCAGCATCCACCAAAGTGGGGTGCTGCAGGGGGGTTAAACGTCCATCTAAAAGTTGAAGTAGAGAACTCACGCATTAATTCATCTTCGTTTACCTCTGATACTGCCTCCTTCAGCTCCCTAGACGCTCCGATGAAGTTTGTCCCACGGTCGCTTATGATTTCTCTCGGAGGCCCGCGCCGCGCCACGAAGCGACGTATGGCCAAGATGCACGATGTCGTATTGAAAGAATGCGCCAGTTCCAAGTGGATTGCCCTGGTTGTGAGGCACGTAAAGATAACTCCCCATCGTTTTTCTGTTCTACGTCCCACGACCACTAACATCGGTCCGAAGTAATCCAGCCCAGTATAAGTAAATGCACGTTGTCCAACCGCCGTTCGGCATCTCGGTATACTACCCATCATCGGTGGTTTCGGTGCGGCATTCGCATTTTTACAGTACTGACAAGAATGCCGTATTCGGTTATACTCGGCCAAGACTCGTGGTATGTAGTACCTCGCTCGAAGCTCGTTAACAGCGGTACGATGGTTGCAGTGGCGATATTTCACGTGATATGCCAGAAGGATCAGCTCGGTAACGTGATGTCGGCGCGGCAGGATCACCAGCTTCCTCAACGATTCACTAGCTATTGAACAGGTATCTAGACGTCCCCGCATCCTTATTAAGCCACAATCGTCCAGCTCCGGCGACAATTTGTAAAGGGCGCTGCTTTTCTGTAGTGCTATGTTAACTTCTCTTCCTTCCCTTGCTTGCTGCTTCAGCAACTTTACTTCTTCTGGGAACGCTTCCAGCTGAACTTGAGCAAATATAACGCGTTCAGATGCCAAGAGCTCCTCCTGTGTCAGCGGTCCTCGGGTTACTGGCGTTTCGGCCAGCCTATGTCGAGCATTGTTAACGAACCGGACCACGTAGCCTATCGATCTTTCAAGCCTCGTCCATCTGGAAAATCTAGCAAACGTGATTAGTGAATCAGTCACGGAATGATGTGTAGCATATCTGCTATACAGAACATATTGTAATACACACTATCAGCCATAGACACATAGTAACACACTTTGGAAAGCCAAATCACACCATTGTAACACATCCATTATAAAACACTCAGCAAATCAGATCATACCATACACACCCGGAAGAGCTCAGGCCACACCGTTCATATAAAAACAATTGTGACACACTTAACAGAACCAACCGAAACGTACAACATAAGCAGGAACAGTTTATGCATTAAACCCAAAACAGGAACTTAGTGACAAGAACCATCGTTCTTGTCAACAAAAGACAAACGTAACTAGCTGAGTGAAAACAATAACTTTCCAACATAAAACCCGGAACC
Organism: Anopheles merus; assembly: GCF_017562075.2. Lineage (NCBI taxonomy): Eukaryota > Metazoa > Arthropoda > Insecta > Diptera > Culicidae > Anopheles > Anopheles merus. The sequence continues at coordinate 29,661 of NW_024427741.1, read as the reverse complement.
AAATGTGCGAAACCCTCAACTTAATTTGAGTATAAATAAAACCAATTCCGACCGTGGCAAGTCAGATTCGTTCGGACTGTCAGGATAGGACTATGCCCATCCTACATCTATCGAGTTCTCATTTAAAGAGTTTAGATATGTCCCCCTGCCCAAGGTAAGGCCTCTAAACTCCAACGTTTCCAGTAAGGGAAACCTCCTAAAGGTTTCTATGATCGCCTGGACGATCAAGTGTCGAACGTCCGCTTCGAAACAGTATCCACCTCAGTTCTACTTAATTCGGCAAACGATGACGAAGGCCACCCTGACCAACGCGAGTTCAAAGTTACTACATAGCAACCGTCCCAAAATCGAATATACCGTGACTATCCCAAAACATACCACATGGCAACCGTAACAGTCATCAAACACATTACATGGCGACCGTGACCTTAATCTGCAATCGGCGGGCAGAAGTATAAACAAATTATTTGTGATACGTACAACGGTAACGTACAGCAGTGTCGTGCTAACGCATCAAATAGTGTAAAAAAAAGTGCGTTTTTGACCATAACCGGTATACGACGGATAAAAGTGTCAAATGTGCAAATTTGTATTGAACAACGCAGCTGGCACAAGTGACCCATATAAAAAAAAAACAATCGCTATGAATGAGCGACCAAAAGCAAACACAGTGTGGTGTACAAAATGACAACTCATCGAAAATATAAGTGATGAACCGTTTGAAGGGCGAAAAAAGTGTGATATAAAGCAATTATGTAAAAAAAAAAGTGTTTTGACAACCTTCCTCAACGTGCAAAAATGCAACAACATTATGAATAAACCCTTAAGCGATCAGTTTGCAAACTAGAGCTACCTTGAAGTGAGGAACATCGCATCGACCCCAAAACTAAAGTAAACGGAAATAATGATGTTATGAGTAATGAGAAGCAGTGCAGTGAAACCATAAGCAATACCTATGTAGAAGTGATGTTCATTTGAAAGGTGATAGAATGAATGGCGAGACTACGGTATACGAGATGTGACTAGTGTGATTGAATGGAACAACCGTTCCCAACGTGGAAGACGACAAGACATCGAGCGACGACTGATGACACCCTACAACTTCACATTAAGCACCAATTAAACACCGAGCACCGGTAACGAGCGTTACACCATGAGCAGCAACAATAACAAATACATGCTATGTATTTAAACAAGGTACAAGGTTACATACGTAAATATGAAATTTTACTGATGAGGCTGCATAAATATGCAAAAACTATTCGAGAAAATAGAAATATTAGATAAAATTTATGATCAGGTGAAACAGCTGAACAGATGTTATAGGCTTTGCGCGTTAACAACATTAAGGGATAATACTAAGGAAATATACGACGAAATACAAGAACTCCTACGAAAGCACGAATCGTCTATTAAAGATGAAATATTAACAAAGCTAGTTAAGAAGAGTAGATACGTATACTACGAAATAAATAAGTGCATAAAAATACATTTCGAAAGACATCCAGATTCGTTAAATACAACATTATCAGAGAACCAATTTGACATAACAATAGAAACGAAACCTGACAAAATGGCTGACATTATGGAATTGATTAAAATCACCACTTCTCTCATATCAAAGTATGATGGTAATGAGAAGGATTTGAAAGGTGTGGTGTCAAACTTAAATGTATTAAAGAAAATAGTAAAGCCAGAAAATAAAGAAACAGTAATACAACTGGTACTAGGACGTCTAACAGGAAAAGCACGAATTGTTGTAGGAGAAGCTCCTAACTCAATAGAAGATATAGTTAACAAACTACAAGACAGATGCAGCATAAAGGTAACACCAGAGATCGTAGTATCAAAAATGGACAATACTAAACAGACTGGAACGATAGAAGATTTTGGAAGCGTTATTGAAAAATTAACGCAACAACTAGAAGAGGCATACATTGCAGAAGAGATAGCGCCAGAAGTAGCTAGAAAGAAGGCAACTAAATCAGGAATCAGTGCATTGAGTTATGGACTTAAAGATGGCGAGACCAAAATTATAATGAGATCAAGTAAATTCGAAACCTTGCATGAAGCAATAGAGCAAGCTGTAAAGTTGGAGCTAGAAGATAGAACGAAAAAGGGAAAGAATGATCAGACAAAGATCCTATATTCAAACGCTACCAGGAACAATAGAGGGTATGGAAACAACTACCAAGGAAGGAACAAATTCAACAAATTCTCAAATAATAATAGATATCAGACACAAATCCCACCCAGGTTCCCACCCGCAAGATATGAACAGAACAACAACAGAAATAATAATAACTTCAGATATAACAACAATAACACTAACAACAACAGAAATCAGCATGCAAATCGACAAAATTATTCCAACAGAAACCAGTACGTACAATCAAATAGAAATAATAGCAATTGGCAAAATAATCGAGCGCCTATTCATAACACAGTAACAGCCGAAGAACAGAATAATTTTTTAGGCCACTCTCAAGTATCAGAAAATACCCTATACTAACCATAAACACTGATGCAGATAATTTTGTTAAAGTAAAAATAGAAATTACAAAGGAAATCTATAGCACACTCATCATAGATACAGGAGCAACCGTATCCGTACTTAAAGCTAGTAAATTAAAACCAGGTTGCAAGATCAATACATCTAAAAAATTAACTTTGATAAGCTCTAGTGACCATGAATCAGAGACTTTAGGTACTGCTATGACAACAATTCACTTTGGCGATTATTCCATTATACACGAATTTCATATAATAGAAGACGTAGAATCCATTTTTTCTGACGGACTGTTAGGAAAAGACTTTATAAAGCACAGATGTATTGTTGATTATGTTAATTGGATGATATACTTCTCATCTGATAACGGATTGATTTCACATCCAATAGAAGACAATGTAAATGGAAATTATATTTTACCAAAACGAAGTGAAGTAGTTCGAAAAATAACCATACCAAACTTGACAGAAGATTCAATCATCTTATCACAAGAAATCCAACCAGGGGTATTTTGCGGAAACACAATAGTCTCAAAACGTAATCAGTATATCAAATTCATTAATACCACGGATAAAGATGTTTCTTTTAACATAAAATCTTATACACCAGAAGTTGAACCATTAAGAGAGTATGAGCAATTACAGAAGAAGCTTGACTCATCTAAGGAACGAATTCAGAAAATTCATAACAAAATCCATATAGAAAATATTCCACAAATAGCAAGAGAAGAGTTAGAAAACCTTATCACAAAATTCTCGGATATATTTTGTTTAGAAGATGAACCGGTCTCTACTAACAATTTTTATACCCAGGAAATTTCATTAAAAGATAATATTCCTTCTTATATACCAAATTATAAACAAATACATTCACAAACAGAGGAAATGCAATCACAGGTAGAAAAGATGTTGAAAAATAACATTATTGAACATTCTGTTTCGTCATATAATTCACCGATACTATTAGTACCAAAGAAATCAGTTGAAGGCAAGAAGAAATGGCGTTTAGTAGTGGATTTTCGGCAATTGAACAAGAAAATTTTACCAGACAAATTCCCTTTACCCCGCATAGACACGATACTAGATCAGTTAGGAAGAGCCAAATATTTCAGCACATTGGATTTGATGTCAGGGTTTCATCAAATCAAGCTTGATAAAAAAATCCAGAAAATATACAGCTTTTTCCACGCCTACAGGTCACTATCAGTTTACAAGAATGCCATTTGGACTCAACATTAGCCCAAACAGCTTTCAAAGGATGATGGCTGTCGCTATGGCTGGTTTAACACCAGAGCTAGCATTTGTATATATAGATGATATTATAGTTACTGGATGCAGTGCACGGCATCATATCAGTAATTTAGGTAAAGTTTTTGATAGGCTAAGAAAGTATAACCTTAAACTAAATGCAGAGAAATGTTGTTTCTTTAAAACAGAAGTAACGTACTTAGGTCATAAAATAACAGATAAAGGAATTTATCCGGACGACGCGAAGTTTGACACAATTAAAAACTTCCCGATTCCTACTAATGCTGATGAAGCAAGACGTTTTGTCGCATTTTGTAATTATTATCGTAAATTTGTACAGAATTTTGCTAAGATAGCTAAACCTATTAATAATTTGATTAACAAAAATGTTAAGTTTGCATGGACTTCAGAATGTCAAGCAGCTTTCGATACCTTGAAACAAAGCTTACTCTCACCCACAATTTTACAATATCCAGATTTTAAAAAGCAATTCATAATTACGACAGACGCATCGGATATGGCATGTGGTGCAGTGTTATCACAAATAACAGATGGAAACGATTTACCAGTCGCGTTTGCGAGTAAAAGTTTTACACCAGGAGAGAAGAATAAGCCAATTATCGAGAAAGAGCTTACAGCTATACATTGGGCAATTAATTATTTTAAACCTTATGTATATGGACAAAAATTTATAGTTAGAACAGATCATAGACCACTAGCTTACTTATTTGGTATGAAAAATCCTACTTCTAAGCTTACTAGAATGAGGCTAGATTTAGAAGAATTTGACTTTGAAATAGAATATTTAGCAGGTAAAGCTAATGTTGCGGCAGACGCACTATCAAGAATAATCCTTAACTCGGATGACCTAAAGGCATCAATACCAAAATCCAAAACGATTTTAATGGTTAATACAAGAGCCATGGTTAAGAAAAATAACGAGAAAACTGATATAAACAAAGACGAACCAATCGCAACAACAGGGACTGATCACCCCGCGATGTGGAAAACAGATAGACCTTTAGAAGTGAGAAAAGTACTAAAAATAGGTACGCAGAGAATTAAAAACAACGTTGAATTCATTATATACAACCATTCATATAGTAAAGCACTAGGAAAATTTCTTTTGAGAAATGATGTAAATGGAAGTCAAGCATTAGAGTTTGCTCTTCTAAGAATGTGCAAAATCGCGAAACAATATGGAAGAAACAAGCTAGCATGGTCAGAAGAAGACCACTTATTCAAAGAATATTCCCAACAAACTATTAAGGAAATCGCCAATAGAGCCATTACCAAGTTTGAAATAATCCTGTTTACTCCAACTAGATGGATAACAACAGAAAAAGAAAGGCTGAGAATAATTTCAGATTATCATATGACCCCTTCGGGAGGACATATAGGCCAGTACAGACTGTACCAGAAAATAAGGGAAAAATACAAATGGAAAAATATGAAAGATGATATCAAGAAATACGTACGAAATTGTAAGGCATGCATAGTTAATAAGACGATTAGACATACTAAAGAAAAAACAGTTGTAACTACAACACCGACAAAACCATTTAACATAATTTCAATCGACACAGTAGGACCTCTAACAAAAACTAACAAAAACAACAGGTATGCAATAACCATACAATGTGACTTAACGAAATATATCGTAGTAATACCTATCCATAACAAAGAAGCAAACACTATAGCCAAGGCATTGGTAGAAAACTTCATCCTTACATTCGGAACATTTATAGAATTAAAATCAGATCAAGGACTAGAATATAACAATGAAATATTACACAAAATCTCAGAAATTTTAAAAATCAAACAAACTTTTAGCACAGCTTACCACCCACAGACAATAGGATCATTAGAGAGAAATCATAGATGTCTAAACGAATACCTAAGAAGCTATACAAACGAACATCATGATGACTGGGACGATTGGACAAAATTTTACGAATTTGTTTCAATACAACAGAACACTCAGACACAAACTACACACCATACGAACTAGTATTTGGAAGAAAGGCGAATTTACCACAAGATATATTCAAAACAAAAATAGAACCAGTTTATAATATTGACCAATATTATTTCGAAATGAAATATAAACTCCAAAAATCAAACGAAATTGCCAGAGAAAATTTGATAAAAGCAAAAATTAAAAGACAGCAAACCTTAAATAAAGATATAGTACCACTTATTATAAAGATAGGAGATCAGGTATATTTGGAAAATGAAAACAGAAAAAAATTAGATCCAGTCTACATTGGACCTTTCACAGTAGTAAATGACCAAGGGCCTAATTGCGTAATACAAAACAATACAACAAAGAAAACCTCTACAGTACACAAAAACAGACTAATTAAGTACACAGGAGAATAACTTCAATCATTGTAATTCATTACGTTATTCTATTAAAGGGGGGAGGTGTAGCATATCTGCTATACAGAACATATTGTAATACACACTATCAGCCATAGACACATAGTAACACACTTTGGAAAGCCAAATCACACCATTGTAACACATCCATTATAAAACACTCAGCAAATCAGATCATACCATACACACCCGGAAGAGCTCAGGCCACACCGTTCATATAAAAACAATTGTGACACACTTAACAGAACCAACCGAAACGTACAACATAAGCAGGAACAGTTTATGCATTAAACCCAAAACAGGAACTTAGTGACAAGAACCATCGTTCTTGTCAACAAAAGACAAACGTAACTAGCTGAGTGAAAACAATAACTTTCCAACATAAAACCCGGAACCAAATGTGCGAAACCCTCAACTTAATTTGAGTATAAATAAAACCAATTCCGACCGTGGCAAGTCAGATTCGTTCGGACTGTCAGGATAGGACTATGCCCATCCTACATCTATCGAGTTCTCATTTAAAGAGTTTAGATATGTCCCCCTGCCCAAGGTAAGGCCTCTAAACTCCAACGTTTCCAGTAAGGGAAACCTCCTAAAGGTTTCTATGATCGCCTGGACGATCAAGTGTCGAACGTCCGCTTCGAAACAGTATCCACCTCAGTTCTACTTAATTCGGCAAACGATGACGAAGGCCACCCTGACCAACGCGAGTTCAAAGTTACTACATAGCAACCGTCCCAAAATCGAATATACCGTGACTATCCCAAAACATACCACATGGCAACCGTAACAGTCATCAAACACATTACGTTACGGCGTAGTTCCTCCGGTGTATCGCTAGAGATATGGTTCTCGACGGGCCATTCGTCCTCGGGACTCCATAAAAAACTGGGCCCTCGAAACCATCTGCTCGACGGATTCATATCAGGGATCCTCTGCCACTTGGTTCCTTCGTCTGCGACGTTTGCCTTAGTAGAAAGCCACCTCCACTCCTTTACCTCTGTCGACTCTAGGAGCTCGCTAACCCGGAACGCGACAAACGGACTATATCTGCGATGATCAGATTTCAGCCAGCTCATTACATTTCTAGAATCTGTCCAGAAAATCCTCCGCGTGATCTTCATTCGATGATATGTTGCAATGCTCGTCGCTAGTCGAACCCCAATCACTGCTGCTTGTAGCTCTAGTCGCGGTATCGACAAGAACTTCAACGGGCTCACGCGCGTTTTCGACCCTATTAGCGAGCATTCAATTGTGTTGTCCTCTTCAAAACGAAAGTATGCTACTGCTACCATCCCGTTTTCACTGGCATCGCAGAAGATGTGCAACTGTACATTTCGCACCGCGGCGGAAGTTTTTACACGGTAGCAACGTGGAATCCGGACGGACTGAAGTGATGGTAAAGCGCTAATCCATTTAAGCCATTTCTCCGCACAGTCCTGATCGATCTGTTGGTCCCAGCTGTAGCCTGCACGCCAGATTTCCTGAAGCAAAATCTTCATGAACATTAGAAAATTTCCAACAAGACCCAATGGATCGTATACAAGCATCAATGTGCGCAGTACTTCCCGCTTCGTTGGCGTACCACATAGAAGACCTTTATCGTGTTTTAAATTCAGGCGAAAAATAAAGGAATCCGTTGTAGTTTCCCACCACATTCCTAATACTTTTTCCGCCGACGAGTCGATGACCACACCCCTACCATCCTCCTGGCTGACTCCCCATCGTAGCCGCTCCAACACTTCATTAGAATTTGACACCCAGTTGCGTATTTCAAATCCTCCTTCCGCATGGATGTGCCGCACTGTCTCAGCAAGCTGCGCCGCTTCTTCGCTCGTTTCTGCGCTGGCGAGCATATCGTCCACATAGTGCTCGTATTTGATACAATAGACGGCACGCGGGAACTGTTCAGCAAACCTTTCGGCGTTATTATTCTTGACGAAGTGAGCTGTACCTGGTGAGCACGTTGCACCAAACGTCATAACAGTCACGGCGTACGTCGTTGGTTCAGCATTATGTGTCTCTTTTTCATCCCAGAAGATCAGCTGGCTGCGTTGATCTTCCTTCTTCATGTTGATTTGGAAAAACATTTCGCGGATGTCACCAGCCACAGCTACGCGAAACTCTCGAAATTTATGAAGAACGCTCATTAGTTCTGCTAGTTGATCCGGTCCTGAGAGAAGAAACGTGTTAAGGCTCACCCCATGTACCTTTGCGGCCGCGTCGAAAACCATACGAAGCTTTCCCGGCTTGTTTTGATTTATTACCGGAAATATAGGCAGATACCAATCGCGTGATTTTCGTACAACCAACTCTTCCTTTTCTACGCGTCGAATGTATCCCTTCCTCTCGTAATCTCTCATTTTTTCTATGATAGCTTCGGCTAATGCAGGATCCTTTCGCATTTTCTTCCTTAAACATTCGTTGCGCCGTAATGCCATGTCTTTATTACAAGGTAATCGAACATCATCGTATTTCCATAATAACCCGGTTTCAAACCTACCGGACTTCAGGTGAGTCTCCCTTGTCAGTATCTGAATGGCCCTGGTATCATCTGTGGACATTAGCGTTTGAGATTGGTTGGAAATCCCTAATGACTCGAGGGCGAAGTGCCTTTTTACAGCATCAGTAAGGGCTTCGTTGCCAGTTTCTTCACATTCGCATATGTGGAAGCAGTGTGTATCACTATTAGTGGATGAAGAGGCAATCGGACATCGACCATAAATCGTCCAACCGAGTCGAGTTTTTAATGCGATCGGTTCATTATTTTTCCCTTCCTTGGTCTTTATCGGTTTTCCTAGGTTACTGTTATCGGTTCCGATGAGTATTCGTGGTACCTGATTATAATACGTACTAAAAGGCACCCCACGGAGGTGCTTATATCTTTCCATGAGCTGCTTAGAAGAAACCGATTGCACGGGCAAAGATAAATTGTGCATGGTGTGAGCCCCTGATATTTCATGAATGGATGCTCCGTCATGTATCCCTGAGATGCGAAGTGAAACCTTTAGCGAACCCGCTTCGTTTCTAGTTGTGTTTCCAGTCCATTTTAGGCAAATGGGACTGGGAGTTCCCTTTACTTGAAGCTCCTCTACCAGGGAATGATCAACAAACGTAGAGGACGATCCATTATCAATGAATGCAACGGTACGAATGGTTTTATTCGAGCCGTAGAGGACCACTGGTACATATTGAAATAGGATGCCGTCGCTTGAACCACAGTGGGTAAAACAATGCTCCTGGGATACCACCGCTTGCCGGGCAGTTTCAGCTTTTTCGTGCAGCAAAGGATGATGCATTCCGTCACACCCATCTCTCCCACACTCAGACTTCACATAACAGCCATTGTTATGGAACTTCAAACACTTCCGGCACAACTCTTGTCTCCTCACAAATGCTCGCCTATCAGTAGGAGTCAAATCAAGGAATCTAAAACACTCGCCTAGACTTCTACAAGTACCGCGACACATTAGACATGAACGTTGAAGGGGTGCTTCGTTAATAGAAGTAGTTTCATGAACATTTAAATACGCCCGGGCCCTTCTAGGTGGTTGTGATCGATCGGTATTCCCACGGTTATTTTGGTCGGTATTAGTGTTGGGACTCACCTCTAGCTTTGCGCCCGCTCCTATCTCCGCAATCCACTTACCGAAATCCATAAGCGTTACCTCAGGTAGGCGCAGTTTGTACCGCCCCCATTCCAAGCGCGTCGTTGGGGGAAGCTTCGCCGATAGTTCCTTTAGAAGTGCGACGTTGCATTGATAGTCGCGTAGCCCGGAGATTCGAATCGCAGCGCACATTTTCCGTACAGCTGACCCAAACGCAGCCATCGTTTCCAGTTTTTCAATTTTGGGAGCAGGCATCGTCCTCACTTTCTCGATCAAGGTGTCTACGACCAGTTCTGGCCTTCCGAATTCCGCTTCCAGGACACTTAGCGTCTCGTTCAAGCTGTTAGGAAGTAGCAGCAGATCCTCAACAGCCTCCAAAGCAGATCCACGAAGTGCCTTTTGCAGGCGCAGAAGGTTCTCCTCCTCGGTGTAGCCACAAGCGGCAGATGAACGTTTAAAATGCGCATAAAATATTGGCCATTCTGAAATTGCACCGCTAAAGGAGGGCAGTTCACTTCCGATTGCATGCCGTGCATTCCCATGGCTTTGATTAAGCTCCGTGCTTCCGAGGCCGGCGTATGGCGAAGATGACACGTGGTTTGTACCACCATTTTGTACATTTGTCGAGTCCAAATTGTACTGCCTAACATGATGGCTTTCACGACCTTTCGTAAAGGAATTATCCACCGCGCAACGCCACGCCGCATACTCTTGCTCTTCAGCCGCTCGTTGATCACAGATCCATGTCGGATCATAGTGTGGGGGAAAGCTAGCACGGCTTCCCGTGGGTGTTAACGGGTGATGACTCAGACGATGGTGCCCAGCGCTGCCGCCATCGCGTTGCACTCCGGTAGCCATACCGATACGGTCCGTGTCGGTAAGCCACGCTACAGTTTTCTCCACTTGACCCGACGAGGCTACCTGACCAAATTGCCGCAAAATTTCCAGTTCACGTTCCTCGAATTCAATCTCCTTACGAGCCTTCTCCGCTTCGAACTCAAGCCGATCAAGCTCAAGTCTTCTCCTACGTACCACATGCTCACGAGCTGCTAACGCATCCGGGGTCGCCGATACTCTCACCTTTCCTGGCGTTGCGTCCTTCGCCTCGGTGCTTCGCACAATCGAGCTCGTCGACGGCGCCGCTTGTGGCTCGTGCTGCTGAACGACCATCCCAGACGTTGCGTCCTTCGCCCCGCCACTCCGTGCGCTCGATCTCATCGTGGGTCCAGCTTGCTGCTCGTGTTCAGCGACCTGTTCGCAGGAGGCTTCTGTTTCAGGGCTGTTGCTTAACATTTTCACTTATCACTTCTAAATTCGCGTCACTTCTCGCACCGATTTACGTTACGCTCCGGATGAATACGCGTTTTACTAGCGAACTTGCGGTTCACTCCCGAGACTTACACAACGATACACACCGGCGACCTAATAGAATGATTTTCACGAGTGATGGTTTGATAGTTTTGTTAAGGACAACCAGAGTTCGAACGCGGTAGCAGTTCACCTAACACACAGTATTACACGTTCTTTATAGAATGTTGCAAATGCAACTTCTTTCCTAATCGCATGGAATAAGACAGGCACGTTTTATAAAACTTTTGTTTAACGAACTATAAAGAACGTGTCTTTATTCGCGGTAGCAGGAAAAAAGGACGAGAGCGCATCTCTCGCCTCTATTTATAATATTATAATTCGCGATGGCCGCCGTCGTCTTTGATCGTTCCCTTTCGTGCGCCTCGTGGTTGACTTCTTAAACGTCAATTAGAGTCGACATTAGCCCATGCAGCAGACAGCGCTAAAGGGCCATTACACGTTTGTAATACACGTTCTTCTAATTTAGATTTAATGTTAATTGACGCCACACAGGAAACTAACGGAATTCTGTTATTTTTTAATCTTTTCAACATTTCGTAAGTTGAATTCCAGCGAATTGGACAATCTTGTTTTAATTTCTGTTGGGCATAGTTTAATTTGGTTTGCATTTCAAACAATTTATAAGTTGCTTTAGCACTCCTTTTAAAAAACATCACAACACGCTTCGCTTCTTCAACTGTGTTTGTAATAGACGCTTTTATTGCGTTTTTTACCACCAAATTTAACGTATGAGCACTGCATGGCAAATGTGGTAAATTCAAACTATCGGCAGTAGCTACCATGTTGGCCGCGTTGTCAGTCACCAAAATGAATATTTTTTTTTTCTATATCAAATCTTTGGATAATCGATCGGATCCAACTGGCTAAATTTGGTGCTGTGTGACTTTCCGATACCTCTCCGCATTCTAATAAATATGAACAAGACAAGCTATCTTTAGTAATATAGTGTGCTGTCAATGCACAATAACTTGTGTTGCTTATGCTTGTCCAGGCATCAGCCGTTAACGCAATTGTTTCGGCATCTATTAGATTTTTTTTAACATTGTTAACTGTCTCAGCATAAAGTCTAGGTAAAGCAGCGTTCGAAATAGTCTTTCTACACGGCATCTGATAATTAGGGTTCAGAGCTTCAACAAATTGTTTGAAATGATAATCTTCAACTATCGAAAACGGATAGTACTCTTTACAAATCATTAGGAGTAAAAGAGAATCTAGCTTTTCTTTGCTTTTGGAGCATAGAGGCTTAATTGACCGAAAGTAGTTGCTTACAGTATTAGAAGTGCTAATCGGTTGTGGTGTTTCTTCTGTGATCGGTTCTTCTGCAGATGATGTGCACGGTTGTTGTGTTCTATGTTGTGGAACAGTTGGGTGTTTGCGATCTATGTGTCGTTTAAGATTTGAAGTTGATCCATTGTTCCAGCTTATGACGCATTGACAATAGCGGCACTTTGCTCCTCAGTCGCATTTTGAGAAGTGTTGCCATATATCACTCGTTGGTGCCATTATATGAGGTAACGATGAATTCCTGGAATTAGGATGTATTGTTCAACACTCTTTAATATTGGTAACCTTTCCTAAACACGAACAAACATGCAAACACGAGGCAATGAAAACTTACCTAACAATCGATGAGGAAATAAAATGCTTTTCTTTGTAGCTTGATCACTTTATTGGTTTTATATGGTTAAAATGTAGTCCTTTCTTTTCACAAACTGCTAGCTGCTATTCACACCACGATGTCTTGCCAATTCTGGTAATACGAAACAATGCGCCAGTGAGACGACACAGGTTCTGTCAAGATGAAAATTTACAGTGAACTTTCTACATACTTGTGTGTGGTCAAAAACTGTTTAATGAAATGCACTATCGGTTGAGGGTTATAAATTGGTTGTTTTTTCTTTAGAGAAATCTTGACAAACTGATTTTTTTACTAACTGTCCTGAGCAAACATTTTAGGTTTTAAAATTAAAACTATATTGATGTCAAATTTGGGAATGCAATGTGTTCCTCGCCAAATTTGACCACAGATGACATAGCAAAAGTTCACTATGGCCTTTTACCCAAGCGAAATTTTTCGGGGATAATGAACACAAACTCATGCCATCTCTTTCTATTCATCAGCCCTACTCTCTCACACGCATCGATGAACTTTTACACATCTCTTTGTTCATTGTACTATATTTGAAGGGTTTAAAAGTGATAGATAACAATTCATGTTCATGAACTAGTTATGGTCAAATGTTAATGGTGTAATGTTTGTACCATGGTCGACCTGAGTTCAATTCCATTTTTTTTGTTTTTTTTTTATGATTTAAAGTTTTATTTAATTTTTAAAACATCCAGCTCCAATAACTTCAAACCCATTTACTCATTGTTAGAAATGCGTGTTTAATAGTTAATCTGTTATTTTTATTGTTTTATTTATTTCTTTTAATTCTTTTAGTATCAGTACCCCTTCATACAAACAAACCAGTAAATAGCACGATAATGAATAATAATATGGTGGCGCAACTGGCAAAGTGATTCGAAGTAGAACTAGCGATGTGGTTGGTAGCATCAAGGATGAAGCATGATCATGAGTGGAGGGAGTGAATCCGAATGTTCATTTCTATTTTTAGCTCTTTTTTGCATGGGTTCATCTTTCACGTGTGTTCACTATCCCCGAAAATGATCTGTATTTCGTTGGTCTTTTCGGGGATAATTCGTTAACGAATTATCCCCGAAAAGACCAGCGAAAACCAGCGTGGTCGGGAGCTTGGGAGGCTACCAGGCTGGCAGTGCTGCCAGTTTGTCGCAAAGCTGAGAAAATCGTGATTGTAGGATTAGGATTGTTGTAGGATTGTTGTAGGAATTGTAGGATTTTATTTAGCTCGACAGAATGGACAATAACGTTAATTCTTGCAACCGTTAAATGAAATACATTTGGTACAAAATAAAAAGTCGTTTTGTAAAATAAAAAATAATGCGTGGATTGAAGAAAGTATGAAAGCGTTTTGATGTACCTACTATAAATTTAAGTGTAGTAAATGTTGATTTTATATTTCACCACACGGTTGCGCTTCAATTGCGCCGATTCAAGCCAAACAATAACTTTGCCAGCTTTGCGACAAACTGGCAGCACTGCCAGCCTGGTAGCCTGGCAGTTGCAATCTGGTACCCAAGCTCCCGACCACGCTGGTTTTCGCTGGTCTTTTCGGGGATAATTCGTTAACGAATTATCCCCGAAAAGACCAACGAAATACAGATCATTTTCGGGGATAGTGAACACACGTGAAAGATGAACCCATGCAAAAAAGAGCTAAAAATAGAAATGAACATTCGGATTCACTCCCTCCACTCATGATCATGCTTCATCCTTGATGCTACCAACCACATCGCTAGTTCTACTTCGAATCACTTTGCCAGTTGCGCCACCATATTATTATTCATTATCGTGCTATTTACTGGTTTGTTTGTATGAAGGGGTACTGATACTAAAAGAATTAAAAGAAATAAATAAAACAATAAAAATAACAGATTAACTATTAAACACGCATTTCTAACAATGAGTAAATGGGTTTGAAGTTATTGGAGCTGGATGTTTTAAAAATTAAATAAAACTTTAAATCATAAAAAAAAAAAAAAAAAAATGGAATTGAACTCAGGTCGACCATGGTACAAACATTACACCATTAACATTTGACCATAACTAGTTCATGAACATGAATTGTTATCTATCACTTTTAAACCCTTCAAATATAGTACAATGAACAAAGAGATGTGTAAAAGTTCATCGATGCGTGTGAGAGAGTAGGGCTGATGAATAGAAAGAGATGGCATGAGTTTGTGTTCATTATCCCCGAAAAATTTCGCTTGGGTAAAAGGCCATAGTGAACTTTTGCTATGTCATCTGTGGTCAAATTTGGCGAGGAACACATTGCATTCCCAAATTTGACATCAATATAGTTTTAATTTTAAAACCTAAAATGTTTGCTCAGGACAGTTAGTAAAAAAATCAGTTTGTCAAGATTTCTCTAAAGAAAAAACAACCAATTTATAACCCTCAACCGATAGTGCATTTCATTAAACAGTTTTTGACCACACACAAGTATGTAGAAAGTTCACTGTAAATTTTCATCTTGACAGAACCTGTGTCGTCTCACTGGCGCATTGTTTCGTATTACCAGAATTGGCAAGACATCGTGGTGTGAATAGCAGCTAGCAGTTTGTGAAAAGAAAGGACTACATTTTAACCATATAAAACCAATAAAGTGATCAAGCAAAGCTACAAAGAAAAGCATTTTATTTCCTCATCGATTGTTAGGTAAGTTTTCATTGCCTCGTGTTTGCATGTTTGTTCGTGTTTAGGAAAGGTTACCAATATTAAAGAGTGTTGAACAATACATCCTAATTCCAGGAATTCATCGTTACCTCATATAATGGCACCAACGAGTGATATATGGCAACACTTCTCAAAATGCGACTGAGGAGCAAAGTGCCGCTATTGTCAATGCGTCATAAGCTGGAACAATGGATCAACTTCAAATCTTAAACGACACATAGATCGCAAACACCCAACTGTTCCACAACATAGAACACAACAACCGTGCACATCATCTGCAGAAGAACCGATCACAGAAGAAACACCACAACCGATTAGCACTTCTAATACTGTAAGCAACTACTTTCGGTCAATTAAGCCTCTATGCTCCAAAAGCAAAGAAAAGCTAGATTCTCTTTTACTCCTAATGATTTGTAAAGAGTACTATCCGTTTTCGATAGTTGAAGATTATCATTTCAAACAATTTGTTGAAGCTCTGAACCCTAATTATCAGATGCCGTGTAGAAAGACTATTTCGAACGCTGCTTTACCTAGACTTTATGCTGAGACAGTTAACAATGTTAAAAAAAATCTAATAGATGCCGAAACAATTGCGTTAACGGCTGATGCCTGGACAAGCATAAGCAACACAAGTTATTGTGCATTGACAGCACACTATATTACTAAAGATAGCTTGTCTTGTTCATATTTATTAGAATGCGGAGAGGTATCGGAAAGTCACACAGCACCAAATTTAGCCAGTTGGATCCGATCGATTATCCAAAGATTTGATATAGAAAAAAAAATATTCATTTTGGTGACTGACAACGCGGCCAACATGGTAGCTACTGCCGATAGTTTGAATTTACCACATTTGCCATGCAGTGCTCATACGTTAAATTTGGTGGTAAAAAACGCAATAAAAGCGTCTATTACAAACACAGTTGAAGAAGCGAAGCGTGTTGTGATGTTTTTTAAAAGGAGTGCTAAAGCAACTTATAAATTGTTTGAAATGCAAACCAAATTAAACTATGCCCAACAGAAATTAAAACAAGATTGTCCAATTCGCTGGAATTCAACTTACGAAATGTTGAAAAGATTAAAAAATAACAGAATTCCGTTAGTTTCCTGTGTGGCGTCAATTAACATTAAATCAAAATTAGAAGAACGTGTATTACAAACGTGTAATGGCCCTTTAGCGCTGTCTGCTGCATGGGCTAATGTCGACTCTAATTGACGTTTAAGAAGTCAACCACGAGGCGCACGAAAGGGAACGATCAAAGACGACGGCGGCCATCGCGAATTATAATATTATAAATAGAGGCGAGAGATGCGCTCTCGTCCTTTTTTCCTGCTACCGCGAATAAAGACACGTTCTTTATAGTTCGTTAAACAAAAGTTTTATAAAACGTGCCTGTCTTATTCCATGCGATTAGGAAAGAAGTTGCATTTGCAACATTCTATAAAGAACGTGTAATACTGTGTGTTAGGTGAACTGCTACCGCGTTCGAACTCTGGTTGTCCTTAACAAAACTATCAAACCATCACTCGTGAAAATCATTCTATTAGGTCGCCGGTGTGTATCGTTGTGTAAGTCTCGGGAGTGAACCGCAAGTTCGCTAGTAAAACGCGTATTCATCCGGAGCGTAACGTAAATCGGTGCGAGAAGTGACGCGAATTTAGAAGTGATAAGTGAAAATGTTAAGCAACAGCCCTGAAACAGAAGCCTCCTGCGAACAGGTCGCTGAACACGAGCAGCAAGCTGGACCCACGATGAGATCGAGCGCACGGAGTGGCGGGGCGAAGGACGCAACGTCTGGGATGGTCGTTCAGCAGCACGAGCCACAAGCGGCGCCGTCGACGAGCTCGATTGTGCGAAGCACCGAGGCGAAGGACGCAACGCCAGGAAAGGTGAGAGTATCGGCGACCCCGGATGCGTTAGCAGCTCGTGAGCATGTGGTACGTAGGAGAAGACTTGAGCTTGATCGGCTTGAGTTCGAAGCGGAGAAGGCTCGTAAGGAGATTGAATTCGAGGAACGTGAACTGGAAATTTTGCGGCAATTTGGTCAGGTAGCCTCGTCGGGTCAAGTGGAGAAAACTGTAGCGTGGCTTACCGACACGGACCGTATCGGTATGGCTACCGGAGTGCAACGCGATGGCGGCAGCGCTGGGCACCATCGTCTGAGTCATCACCCGTTAACACCCACGGGAAGCCGTGCTAGCTTTCCCCCACATTATGATCCGACATGGATCTGTGATCAACGAGCGGCTGAAGAGCAAGAGTATGCGGCGTGGCGTTGCGCGGTGGATAATTCCTTTACGAAAGGTCGTGAAAGCCATCATGTTAGGCAGTACAATTTGGACTCGACAAATGTACAAAATGGTGGTACAAACCACGTGTCATCTTCGCCATACGCCGGCCTCGGAAGCACGGAGCTTAATCAAAGCCATGGGAATGCACGGCATGCAATCGGAAGTGAACTGCCCTCCTTTAGCGGTGCAATTTCAGAATGGCCAATATTTTATGCGCATTTTAAACGTTCATCTGCCGCTTGTGGCTACACCGAGGAGGAGAACCTTCTGCGCCTGCAAAAGGCACTTCGTGGATCTGCTTTGGAGGCTGTTGAGGATCTGCTGCTACTTCCTAACAGCTTGAACGAGACGCTAAGTGTCCTGGAAGCGGAATTCGGAAGGCCAGAACTGGTCGTAGACACCTTGATCGAGAAAGTGAGGACGATGCCTGCTCCCAAAATTGAAAAACTGGAAACGATGGCTGCGTTTGGGTCAGCTGTACGGAAAATGTGCGCTGCGATTCGAATCTCCGGGCTACGCGACTATCAATGCAACGTCGCGCTTCTAAAGGAACTATCGGCGAAGCTTCCCCCAACGACGCGCTTGGAATGGGGGCGGTACAAACTGCGCCTACCTGAGGTAACGCTTATGGATTTCGGTAAGTGGATTGCGGAGATAGGAGCGGGCGCAAAGCTAGAGGTGAGTCCCAACACTAATACCGACCAAAATAACCGTGGGAATACCGATCGATCACAACCACCTAGAAGGGCCCGGGCGTATTTAAATGTTCATGAAACTACTTCTATTAACGAAGCACCCCTTCAACGTTCATGTCTAATGTGTCGCGGTACTTGTAGAAGTCTAGGCGAGTGTTTTAGATTCCTTGATTTGACTCCTACTGATAGGCGAGCATTTGTGAGGAGACAAGAGTTGTGCCGGAAGTGTTTGAAGTTCCATAACAATGGCTGTTATGTGAAGTCTGAGTGTGGGAGAGATGGGTGTGACGGAATGCATCATCCTTTGCTGCACGAAAAAGCTGAAACTGCCCGGCAAGCGGTGGTATCCCAGGAGCATTGTTTTACCCACTGTGGTTCAAGCGACGGCATCCTATTTCAATATGTACCAGTGGTCCTCTACGGCTCGAATAAAACCATTCGTACCGTTGCATTCATTGATAATGGATCGTCCTCTACGTTTGTTGATCATTCCCTGGTAGAGGAGCTTCAAGTAAAGGGAACTCCCAGTCCCATTTGCCTAAAATGGACTGGAAACACAACTAGAAACGAAGCGGGTTCGCTAAAGGTTTCACTTCGCATCTCAGGGATACATGACGGAGCATCCATTCATGAAATATCAGGGGCTCACACCATGCACAATTTATCTTTGCCCGTGCAATCGGTTTCTTCTAAGCAGCTCATGGAAAGATATAAGCACCTCCGTGGGGTGCCTTTTAGTACGTATTATAATCAGGTACCACGAATACTCATCGGAACCGATAACAGTAACCTAGGAAAACCGATAAAGACCAAGGAAGGGAAAAATAATGAACCGATCGCATTAAAAACTCGACTCGGTTGGACGATTTATGGTCGATGTCCGATTGCCTCTTCATCCACTAATAGTGATACACACTGCTTCCACATATGCGAATGTGAAGAAACTGGCAACGAAGCCCTTACTGATGCTGTAAAAAGGCACTTCGCCCTCGAGTCATTAGGGATTTCCAACCAATCTCAAACGCTAATGTCCACAGATGATACCAGGGCCATTCAGATACTGACAAGGGAGACTCACCTGAAGTCCGGTAGGTTTGAAACCGGGTTATTATGGAAATACGATGATGTTCGATTACCTTGTAATAAAGACATGGCATTACGGCGCAACGAATGTTTAAGGAAGAAAATGCGAAAGGATCCTGCATTAGCCGAAGCTATCATAGAAAAAATGAGAGATTACGAGAGGAAGGGATACATTCGACGCGTAGAAAAGGAAGAGTTGGTTGTACGAAAATCACGCGATTGGTATCTGCCTATATTTCCGGTAATAAATCAAAACAAGCCGGGAAAGCTTCGTATGGTTTTCGACGCGGCCGCAAAGGTACATGGGGTGAGCCTTAACACGTTTCTTCTCTCAGGACCGGATCAACTAGCAGAACTAATGAGCGTTCTTCATAAATTTCGAGAGTTTCGCGTAGCTGTGGCTGGTGACATCCGCGAAATGTTTTTCCAAATCAACATGAAGAAGGAAGATCAACGCAGCCAGCTGATCTTCTGGGATGAAAAAGAGACACATAATGCTGAACCAACGACGTACGCCGTGACTGTTATGACGTTTGGTGCAACGTGCTCACCAGGTACAGCTCACTTCGTCAAGAATAATAACGCCGAAAGGTTTGCTGAACAGTTCCCGCGTGCCGTCTATTGTATCAAATACGAGCACTATGTGGACGATATGCTCGCCAGCGCAGAAACGAGCGAAGAAGCGGCGCAGCTTGCTGAGACAGTGCGGCACATCCATGCGGAAGGAGGATTTGAAATACGCAACTGGGTGTCAAATTCTAATGAAGTGTTGGAGCGGCTACGATGGGGAGTCAGCCAGGAGGATGGTAGGGGTGTGGTCATCGACTCGTCGGCGGAAAAAGTATTAGGAATGTGGTGGGAAACTACAACGGATTCCTTTATTTTTCGCCTGAATTTAAAACACGATAAAGGTCTTCTATGTGGTACGCGAATGCCAACGAAGCGGGAAGTACTGCGCACATTGATGCTTGTATACGATCCATTGGGTCTTGTTGGAAATTTTCTAATGTTCATGAAGATTTTGCTTCAGGAAATCTGGCGTGCAGGCTACAGCTGGGACCAACAGATCGATCAGGACTGTGCGGAGAAATGGCTTAAATGGATTAGCGCTTTACCATCACTTCAGTCCGTCCGGATTCCACGTTGCTACCGTGTAAAAACTTCCGCCGCGGTGCGAAATGTACAGTTGCACATCTTCTGCGATGCCAGTGAAAACGGGATGGTAGCAGTAGCATACTTTCGTTTTGAAGAGGACAACACAATTGAATGCTCGCTAATAGGGTCGAAAACGCGCGTGAGCCCGTTGAAGTTCTTGTCGATACCGCGACTAGAGCTACAAGCAGCAGTGATTGGGGTTCGACTAGCGACGAGCATTGCAACATATCATCGAATGAAGATCACGCGGAGGATTTTCTGGACAGATTCTAGAAATGTAATGAGCTGGCTGAAATCTGATCATCGCAGATATAGTCCGTTTGTCGCGTTCCGGGTTAGCGAGCTCCTAGAGTCGACAGAGGTAAAGGAGTGGAGGTGGCTTTCTACTAAGGCAAACGTCGCAGACGAAGGAACCAAGTGGCAGAGGATCCCTGATATGAATCCGTCGAGCAGATGGTTTCGAGGGCCCAGTTTTTTATGGAGTCCCGAGGACGAATGGCCCGTCGAGAACCATATCTCTAGCGATACACCGGAGGAACTACGCCGTAACGTACTCCATCATTCCGTGACTGATTCACTAATCACGTTTGCTAGATTTTCCAGATGGACGAGGCTTGAAAGATCGATAGGCTACGTGGTCCGGTTCGTTAACAATGCTCGACATAGGCTGGCCGAAACGCCAGTAACCCGAGGACCGCTGACACAGGAGGAGCTCTTGGCATCTGAACGCGTTATATTTGCTCAAGTTCAGCTGGAAGCGTTCCCAGAAGAAGTAAAGTTGCTGAAGCAGCAAGCAAGGGAAGGAAGAGAAGTTAACATAGCACTACAGAAAAGCAGCGCCCTTTACAAATTGTCGCCGGAGCTGGACGATTGTGGCTTAATAAGGATGCGGGGACGTCTAGATACCTGTTCAATAGCTAGTGAATCGTTGAGGAAGCTGGTGATCCTGCCGCGCCGACATCACGTTACCGAGCTGATCCTTCTGGCATATCACGTGAAATATCGCCACTGCAACCATCGTACCGCTGTTAACGAGCTTCGAGCGAGGTACTACATACCACGAGTCTTGGCCGAGTATAACCGAATACGGCATTCTTGTCAGTACTGTAAAAATGCGAATGCAGCACCGAAACCACCGATGATGGGTAGTATACCGAGATGCCGAACGGCGGTTGGACAACGTGCATTTACTTATACTGGGCTGGATTACTTCGGACCGATGTTAGTGGTCGTGGGACGTAGAACAGAAAAACGATGGGGAGTTATCTTTACGTGCCTCACAACCAGGGCAATCCACTTGGAACTGGCGCATTCTCTCAATACGACATCGTGCATCTTGGCCATACGTCGCTTCGTGGCGCGGCGCGGGCCTCCGAGAGAAATCATAAGCGACCGTGGGACAAACTTCATCGGAGCGTCTAGGGAGCTGAAGGAGGCAGTATCAGAGGTAAACGAAGATGAATTAATGCGTGAGTTCTCTACTTCAACTTTTAGATGGACGTTTAACCCCCCTGCAGCACCCCACTTTGGTGGATGCTGGGAGCGCCTGGTACGAAGTGTGAAGCAAATCTTGTGCAAGTTCAACCTGCCACGACTCCCATCGGATGAAGTGCTGCAGTCTACCTTAGCCGAAGTGGAGCTGATTGTAAACTCGCGGCCGCTAACATATGTACCACTAAACGATGAGATGGACATGCCTATAACGCCTAATCACCTTCTATTAGGCAGCTCCGACGGTACCAAGCGCCCTGTCCCGTTTGATGATTCACCGGCGGCGGTAGCAGTAACGTGGAGAACAACGCAGCGGAACGCTGACATCTTCTGGAAGAGGTGGGTCGCGGATTACCTGCCCACACTCACCCGCCGCTCGAAATGGTTCCAGTCGGTACGACCCATCAAAGAAGGAGATGTCGTGATCATCGTGGACGCGAACCTGCCCCGCAATACCTGGCCAAAGGGGCGCGTGCTAGCAGTAGTGCGATCTGGAGATGGACAGGTCAGACGAGCCACGGTGCAAACAGCAAACGGAATTTTAGAGCGACCAGCTACAAAACTCGCAGTGCTGGACGTGAAGCCCATGGAAGACAAAGAAAGTGCCGAGGTTTCTGATGCTACTAAGGATTGTGAGGGATAGGAACCCTGGGGCACTAAACAGCGATACGGGTTTTAAAGTGATAACTAGCGGTTTTCACTGATGGGGAGAATATTACAAACGTGTAATGGCCCTTTAGCGCTGTCTGCTGCATGGGCTAATGTCGACTCTAATTGACGTTTAAGAAGTCAACCACGAGGCGCACGAAAGGGAACGATCAAAGACGACGGCGGCCATCGCGAATTATAATATTATAAATAGAGGCGAGAGATGCGCTCTCGTCCTTTTTTCCTGCTACCGCGAATAAAGACACGTTCTTTATAGTTCGTTAAACAAAAGTTTTATAAAACGTGCCTGTCTTATTCCATGCGATTAGGAAAGAAGTTGCATTTGCAACAACGTGATTGGACCGTAATCGAACAAGCGACAAGTGTTCTCGAACTTGTTAATGCAGTCACTATTGAAATTATAGGTGAAAAAATAGTCACGCTTTCAACAATGGGTGTTCTTATAAGATCGTTGCTAAAAAAAAAAATTTCAGAAAAAATGGAAAACGAAAGCATGTGTAAGGAAGTTTCTAAACTATGCAAAGAAATAGTACGAGGTATTAAGCAAAAGTTTGAATGTATGTTTGATTCAGAAATTATCAATAGCGCTATAATCCTAGATCCACGATTCAAAAAAGAAGGTTTTTAGGAGACGTTGCTCGATATGAATCTTGCTACGATAATTTAGTTAGCAAATTAATTCCTTTGCAATCAGAAGCAAATGGCTCAGATGAAGGTTCACAACAAGAAACATTTGAAAATGATGATGTTTGGGAAGTGTTCAAATTCCAAGAGCAAACACCCGTTAACAATTTTAATCCAAGAATATCTGCCGTTTCTGAACTTGATAGATATTTATCGGATAAAAAAATTAAAATCAAAGACGATCCTCTACATTGGTGGCACACTCGTGGTGAAGTATATCCTACCTTGCATAAGTTTGTGAAACAATATTTATCAATTCCAGCCTCTTCAGTTCCATGTGAACGTATTTTTTCAAAAGCGGGCCAAATTTTAACGGAAAAGCGCAGCCGCATAACATCACAAAAATTAAAAGAAATGATGTTTATTCAACATAACTACAGACCAGAATGAGGTATTTCGAATCGATAAGGTTTAGTTGAAGAAAGAATGTCGAAACGACTATAAATGTAACACATAACAAAACAAACCCAAACTGTTTGTATAGTTTTAATAGGTTAGATTAAGAAGATAGTAATTAAAAAACAGAAAAAGTAGATTTATTTGGGTAAAATTTATTTAATAAAGAAATGAATTTACATTACGAATTTCATTATCAAATTTACATCAATACATCAAAAATCGACATATGAGGGATTGTAGCATAACGCACCTGTACTCCAATTCCTTGGAGCTCTGATTGCTATGGAGATCAATTTAATTTTACCAACGTTGTAAAAAAGAACGAAAATGCATCTAGAATATTGCACATCAACTAAACAAAGCATGCTGCAATTAAACGATGAATGCTTTTTCATCTAGCTGTCAAAATGATCCCACGGTTTTTGCCCGAATTGATTGATTATTCGTCCTCTTTTTAATAAACCACAAAAGATCCAAATATACTTTAAAACGATCCATTCTCATGGAGATTCCGGAGCCGATTCCGATTCCGCAGCCGATTCCGCTTCCGAAGACGATTTTGCTTCCGGAGTTGATTCCGGAGCCAATTCTGAATCCG
This sequence comes from Anopheles merus, assembly GCF_017562075.2. Lineage (NCBI taxonomy): Eukaryota > Metazoa > Arthropoda > Insecta > Diptera > Culicidae > Anopheles > Anopheles merus. Next base: position 5,157 of record NW_024427741.1, on the reverse strand, counting down.
ATTCCGGAGCCGACTCCGATTCCGGAACCGATTTCAATTCTGGAACCGATTCCGATTCCGGAGCCGATTCCGATTCCGGAGCCGATTCCGATTCCGGAGCCGATTCTGATTCCGGAGCCGACTCCGATTCCGGAGCCGATTCCGATTCCGGAGCCGATTCCGATTCCGGAGCCGATTCCGATTCCGGAGCCGATTCCGGAGCCGATTCCGGAGCCGATTCCGGAGCCGATTCCGATTCCGGAGACGGAGTCGGAATCGGAATCGATTCCGGAGGCGGAATCGGAATCGGGTAGGACCGATTCCGAGCTCCCACCACTAAAAAAAATACAAAATTGCGTGGTTTTTTATGGTTATTTAATATTTAACATTAACATCAGTATGGCTCAAAAGTAGCCTCATCAATTTTTAACGGTTCTGCAATGTACAGTAAGAACTGTCCAGGATGTTACAAGGTTAACAAATTTGTAAGAACAAATAAGAACAAATAGGTGTTTGAGTTATGGTTGTTCCCACTGAACGTGTAGAGTTTGAAAATAATTCGAAATTTGAGGACATCTGGTAGATTTTACCGGGCATTAACTAGTCTTGTTAAATTATAGTGAGTCGCAATTTGCTTGCGTTGATCAATTATAACGCCGGTTTGAGTTGACCGTTATAGTTGTGGCGTCAACAAGCTATAAAAATGTCACGGCAACATTCTTCTTGCTTAGAATTGTTCAGTTTAAATCATAATTAAAATCTTATTCAGTTTTTGGCTGTAAAAATTAAATCATGTTTTAAAGCGTTTCGAAAATATTCTTGTATCAAAATGAGTTATTTTTGAAATTAAGACTTATAGGCCTAAACAGACTCACACATCACGCAGCCTTAGTATCACGTAGCCTGATGGTCAGTAAATATCGCAAGACCCACCAATGTTCAATCAACAAATAAACAAAAAGGAAAACCACTGGACTTGTTAGCTCCATGTCTGGTCACAAGCCATTATGGGGTCAGGATCAGTTTCAGTTCTGATATATAATTGGAATCAGTTCCAGGACCACCATGGGTTAATGATCAGTTCCAGGAACGATAGAAAAAGCTTCCGGGATATATGGGGTCAGGATCATTTCCAGGACCGATATGTATTCTGAGTAAATCTATGGAATGGGTTTGGGATCAACTCTCCGACGTTGGTAGTACGATCGGTATGGGATTAGTTCCAAGACCGCTACAGTTTTTGTAGCATTTCCAGAACCGGTATGAGATCAGTGAAATTCCAGGACCGTTACGGTGTCAGGTTTAGAATCACCCAAGCTCCCGACCACGCTGGTTTTCGCTGGTCTTTTCGGGGATAATTGTTTGACGAATTATCCCCGAAAACATCAACGAAATACAGACCATTTTCGGGGATTGTGAACACACGTGAAGGATGAACCCATGCAAAAAAAGAGCTAAAAATAGAAATGAACACTCTGATTCTCTCTCTCCCCTCATGTTCCAATTCACGCTCATGCTTCATCCTTGATGCTACCGACCACATCGCTAGTTCTACTTCGAATCACTTGCGCCAGTCAGTTGCGCCACCATATAATTATTCATTATCGTGTTATTTGCTGGTTTTGTTGTATGAAGGGGTACTGATACTGAATGAATTAAAAGAAAGAAAAAAATAAAGCAATAAAAATAACAGATTGACACGCATTTCTGACAATGAGTAAAGGGATCTGAAGTTACTGTGAAAAATAAAATTTTAATCATCAATGAAAACAATAAAGATAGAATTGAACTCATGTCGACCAAGGTGCAAACATTACACTATTACCATTTGAGCATAACTAGTTCATGACAAATTGTATAGACGTTATCTATCTGTTTTAAACCCTACAAATATAGCACTATGAACAAAGAGATGTGTAAAAGTTCATCGATGCGTGTGAGAGAGTAGGGCTGATGAATAGAAAGAGATGGCATGAGTTTGTGTACATTATCCCCGAAAAATTTTGCTTGGGCAGTATCTGGGCCTCATGAGTATCTTGTATTTAAGAGGTACATGGAAAATGAGATGTTTAAAATGTGCACATCCTAAAGCTATTAATTACCTATTAATATTACGTAACTCATTGACTGGCGCTGTTGAAAAAACAAAATGAATAAAAAATTTATTTATGGTATGCTTAGAAAATAGTCAATAAATTGCTGTTATAATTTAAATGATGTAACAAAACGAAAATTTTAACACATAGGTTGATTGTTTTACGTATCTTCTTCTTCTTCTTTTTGGCTCAACAACCGTTGTCGGTAAAGGCCTGCCTGTACCACTACTACTTGTGGGCTTGGCTTTCAGTGACTTATTTGTCCCCCCATAGTAGGATAGTCAGTTCTACGTATGGCGACACGGTCCATTTGGGGCTTGAACCCATGGCGGGTATGTTGTTAAGTCGTACGAGTTGACGACTGTACTATGAGATCGGATAAATGAAATCATGTTTTACGTATAGTTACTTTGATATTTATTATTGCGAACTGTTTACAATATTGTTAAATTCTGTATAGGGTAAGTGTACCAATTGTGGCTATAGCACCAATTATGGCATTGACGAACACTATTATTGCTCTAAAACAGTCTATTTGTATTCTAAAACCACGGAAGGATTTTTCATTTGAATTATGAACATTTTAACACATTTGTGCTTCATTAGTTCCATGCCGGTCACTTCCGTTTGTAAAATATCACCCTTTTAAAATTTGTTGCCAAGATTTTTGGTATCTCTTACAATTTTGCTAAGAGCGGCACTGTAGGATATTAGCGATTTTCAAGCACCTAACCATAATTTTATCTCAAAATCATCATTTTGGTGCAAAATATTAGTTATTTAATGACTACACATCAAAATTTACCAAAATTTCATCGAAAATATGCCTTTTTTCTGTACGTCCATAATTGGTACAACTAACCTTCGGTGTACCAAATATCGCAGTATGCTAAGGATGCTTTGTTGACCACTGTCGTTTTGGTCGTAGCGCGTAGTTTACATGTGAACAACTCGGGTTTCTCGTTATTTTCGCAATCGCAAGTGTTAATATGTGTATAAGCATCATTTATTTGTAAAGTGTTCGAATCAGTAATCAGTGGAATAGTCAGTAGAATTAAATCGAATCAGTTTTACCAAAATAATACAGCCTTGAATGACTTTCATACAAAAAAACGAAATTTGAAGCCGCTCGTATCGCCTTATTCCCAAATGCGCTCTTGTTCTTCCCTGATCGATAGTTAGTGCTAGTCTTGGCCAGAAGATAGTTGAACTATGGCTTGGACGATTCTTCATTTAAACAAATTCAAACAGACCACCCAGATTTGTGCTCATCTTCGTATCGCGCTGAAATGGTAGGTGGCTTCGGTATAGCTTCCAGGTGATATGAAGTATTGTCGGTGTGTTTTAATATATATATATATCTATATAAGATATATATATATATATATATATATATATATATATATATATATATATATATATATATATATATATATATATATATATATATATATAGGTACACGCACAAACGTACACACATCAGTCTGGTCGGAGAACGAGAACACGAGAGGGGGAGACCGGCAACGCATAGCATAGAACCTCTTCATTTACGCTCCCTCGTGCGTTCATGCGTGCGTGCGCGCGCGCGTCTTTTGTGTGTGTGTGTGCTTGCCTGCGTGCGTGGCTGTGTGTGTTTTGGCCGCTTCGCAGTAACGAGATCATACGGGATCACTTTGCGAAAAACACCAAGAGTAATGAAGGGGTGTGTGTGTGTGTGTGTGCTTGCATTGGCTGTGTGTGTGTGTTTTTTTGCTGTTTCGCGAACTCCTACGGAATCACCGTGCGAAAAACACGAGGGGTGTGTGTGTGTGTGTGTGTGTGTGTGTGTGTGTGTTTTTTGCGTTCGTGGATCACTTTGCGAAAAACATCATGGGGAGGATGGTGTGTGTGTGTTTTTTTTCTTTGCCATTTCGCACTCTCCCGCGGGTCTCCTTGTGTGTGTCAGTTTTTTTTTGGTTTTTCAAGAAGAAAAAAAATCTTCGAAAAATACCAGGGTGTATGTGTGAGTATGAAAGAATGGGCTTAGGAAAAGAAAGTGAAAAATAAAAGAAAATCGCTTGAACGAAGTTCTAATTGTGTCTGAACTCATTGCAATCTGAAAGAAAGCGATGGGGGGGGGGGGTTTAAAATGTAGTACACATACACAACATGTATCGTGTCGCCGTGACGGTGTACCTGACTCAATCCGTTAAGCCTGAAAAGTGCTTCTATCGGATCACCTAATCGGGCGCCATTTAATCAATCCGTTAGAGAAAAATCGCATGGATTTTGGTACCGGGGCACACACGTCGTTCATAGGAATTTCGTCAACAGCAAATTTCCGAGTCGCATACACCTTTATCATTCAATTTCACGTCCTCGTATTTCTTTGCTTATCCGCGCTCATCCGTGCTCATCCGAGATCATCCGTGCTCATCCCACTTCTGACACCGAATGTAAAGTTCTCTTTATTAAAGTGAATTATTTTAACCTTTAATTAAGTTGGCAACCGATATACCGGGTATTTTTTTCAACTTCGAACTGCAATAACTTTTGATTCATTGCTTTTATTGACCTGAAATTTTCCTCGTAGCCTCCCAACTTTTAATTTATGATTTTTTGGTGCATAAGTTATAAATTTAAACAGCCTGTAAGTATTTTATTTTGAATTTTTTTTAACTTTAACCACGTAAGTTGGCAACCAGCATACCCGGGTATTCCATACATTTTGTATGGAGAATGACGTTTCTCTTCTTCCTCTTTTCGTATTGCGCTTATTTTCGAGTCATATTCAAGCGATTCCAAATTTAAATTTGACCGTTATTTTTATAATAAAATGAAAAATTTAAGGAAAAATGAAATAGAAGATAATATATGGTCGGCATTACTTGCTTACAGCATTAAAATATAGAAAGCATTGTTTACCTATGAAAATCGTCAATTTTTTGCATCAAAACTTGTGGAATATCCGGGTATGCCGGTTGCCAACTTACGTGTGTAAATCTGGTTGCCAACTCTACGGTTAAGGTTGTACATCGGTTGACTGTCGCTTCCCGAATTCTTTGTTTTTATAGTCTGCCATACAATCAGGGTTGTCGAAACT